>NW_017153019.1:418873-462831 GCF_001652005.2 Ceratina calcarata
AACGGTGTAAATTATAAAAATAATAAACGTTATTCGTTCATTGTATCATTTACTTATTATTTAATCAATTATTAGGTTAATTAACATTTTAAAACGTAGGTTAAAATGATTTTGGGGTTGCTCGTGGCGCCATCTAGCGTTCATGGCCGCGAAAGTGCTTGGCTCCGATGAATTTGGTGTCATGGCATGGACTCCATGGCTAGTTGTTACTACCTTGTGTAGTTAACCACTATAGTAATAATAGACAGAACCAAATAATTTAGCCAAAAGCCGGTTCTTCGATCAAACATGTTGCTTGAAAAATTGTGAAAGCACGATGTTGTTAAAAAATATTAAAGCGGCCACGTTCTGTGGTAAAAAGATATTATCTCAGAATAATTTCTTACAAATTCCAAGACGCAATGGTTATTTAATACTGTATGTATATTGTGCAGCTACTTTGCTCGAAATATAAAATTACTTTTATATATCTTACTGTTTATTTTCGAACATGCCGTAATTCAATGCCTGATGGTACTTTAATTTAGTGTTCCAGAAATTGGAGAAGATTTACCAGGGAAATATCCTTTATTGAAGGAAGATAAAAGCCCGGAGTTTACGAATATTACAATAGAAAAATGTGTTGCCGCTATAGGAAAGCAAGCATTGGAATTCGAAGAGACAATTAGGACTGTAGAGAAACAAGTAGAACGTAATCACAGTTTTGTTTATATCATCACTTTACATTTTATAAATGTCTTCCAACTGTTTTATTTCATCAAGATTTTTTTTAGGCACTGACGACGTTACTCCAGAGTTCTTATTTAAAAATGTGTTAGAACCTATAGAAGATGTATATACTTCGTTAAATATTACATGGGGCATTGCAAAAACATTATATTTGGGAAATCAAAGTTTAATGCCAACAAAATATTATATTAGTATTAATGAGCGTGCGAAGAAAGCTACGGCTTATAGATACAGCAGTGATTCAATTTATCAAGCATGTAAAAAGGTTTTGAATAACAAAGAGTCTACCTTAAATGATCAGCAGAAGGGAGTCCTAAGAAAATTCGTACTAGAAGGAAAGTTAAATGGATTAGAATTGACTCAAAGAAAGAAGGATGAACTTTCAGATTTAAAAGTGTTGTTATTTCGCGACATATCGGAATATTCACAAAAAGTGGAGGTTCGTACATGCAGAAAATTTTAGGAAAGTTTGGTATTCGATATTATTGGATATTCTTCTTCGTTGTAGGCAGCTGTACATCTGATGACTTTTACTATAAAAGATTCTGCAGTTGTAAGAGATTTCCCTGAAGAATTATTAAGAGCTATGGTATCGGATTCTACGAAATATCTTGTTGGACCATGGGTATTAACTTTGTATCCCGACGTCTACGAATTGTTCATGGGTATGAAGATCCAGCAAATTTCCTCAAGACAACATACTGATTCATAATAATTTACAATCATAATTTCTTTTTCATTTGTTCGATCAGAGTATTGTCCTGATCGTGTTTTGAGATGGAGGATTTGGGAAGCATACGTTACTAAAGCGTCTGTGTTGCACGAGAGACAAGTCCAAGCGAGTGTAGCATTAGAAGAGATTAGAGGAAGGAGAATGAAGGAAGCTAATTACTTAGGATATAAAACTTATGTCGATTTAAGTATGGAAACTAAAATGGCAGGTAGCATGGAGAATGTTTGCAATATATTGGATACTTTGTTAGCCACAGGTAAAATGATTGTAACTTTGCTCGTATTGACTATGCGACAGTAATTTACTTTTGACTCGATAGCTCGCCCTGCGCAAGAATACGAACTTAAACAACTTCATGCATTTGCAAGCGAAAGAGGTTTGGAAGGTGGACTCCAACTTTGGGATGTAACATTTTGGGCTAGGAAGTTACTAAACTCTCAACACAAGTAATTATAAAATGAACGTCATTTTTTCATTAAATTAAATCGGAACGTAGTATGTATCGTTTATGTGATTTGCAGATTCAAGGAACAGAGTTTAAATAATTATTTTCCTTTACCAAAAGTATTAGATGGTTTGTTCAATCTGGTAGAAATGTTATTTGATATAAAAATTATTGAAGACAAAAGGCCAGATGTTTGGCACAAAGATGTCCGTTTTTTTAGTATCTTCGATATGAAGGAATCGAATAGCGAACCAATAAGTAGCTTTTACTTAGATCTGTATGCAAGAGACGATGAGAAATCGCAGAATTCAGGGTACATGGTACCGATACAGAATAGGAGCAAAGTAAGCGATATGAAACCACTGGCTGCGTTGATATTCAGTTTCCAACCACCTACCATCAATAGGCCTTCTTACCTTTCGTTCAAAGAAGTTGAGACTCTCTTCCGACAGGTACAGCTTTTCGACGCAAACGATGTCTATACTACTATATTTACGTCATTATATTATTTCCTCTTATCCAGTGTGGACACATGTTGCAACACGTATTGACGAAGGTGGATTACGCAGATATTGCTGGACATTCGTTCATAGAATGGGATACAGCGTTCATTGCAGATTATTTTCTCGCCAATTGGTACGTGGAGAATCTCGTTTCTCTTTAACTTCTATAGATACAATAATACAAATTTATTGTTCATGACTAGGTTGTTCGAGCCATCGGTTTTACAAGAAATTTCTGCTCATGAAGAAACAAACGAACCATTATCTCTGGACATGATCAAGATGTTAAAGCACACAAAAACGCATTTATCTGGTTATAATTTGTGTAAAGAAATCTATTGGTCACGATTTGATTTAGAATTGTATTCTAGGTAAAATGAAACAAGATAAATTTATACGATGACGCGTGTGGTAATATGTGTAGCAATAATAATTTCCATCGAAATTTACAGAAAAGATTTTTGGAATACTATCTTGGGTCGCATATGGGATAAACATTTTGTACTTCCGCCACATAAGAAGGACTGTGAAGTTTGTTCATTCCAAACGATTTTTAGCGGAGACTGGGGAGCTGCCTATTACAGGTGAGATTTTCGGAATATACATAAGTAATACATATTTATTAACTAACAAATCATCGTGGCCTTTCAGCAATATCTGGTCTAAAATGATCGCTGCCGATTTGTACAGTGCTTTTCAAGATGTGTCTTATAAAAATAAGGAGCAACTAAAGGAACTCGGCAACAGATATCGCGAATCGTTCCTTTCTGTAGGCGGTACTTACTCCGGACGAGAAAATTTCCGAAAATTTAGAGGGAGAGATCCTAGTCCAAAAGCACTTTTGAAAATGTATGAAATAGATAAGAAGAGCAGTATGCTAGAAGTCAATAATCAAGATATCGACGTCGACTGAAGATAAGTTAATGAACAATGAAATGTAGTTTGTATAAAGACAAATAATGAAGACATTTCATTTCTCGCCTGAAGAGTTTATTTCTAAATGCGATGTCGATGGCTTTAGCATCAAAACAATATCGAATTTTGAATACAAGGTAAAATATTTATTTTAATTTGTATTCCTGTGTATAGATATTATAATCATTATAATATATACAAATACTGACCGGAAACTAGTAAGTAAATAGTCAAAGAGTAAAATGCAATAATTCGTAAAGAAATATTTACAACAGACAAATGTACAATTAAAAGAAAATCGATCATTTTTATACATCACATTAATTGTGTTAAAAATTATGGAATTAGGACAACTATGATGATACAAATAAAAAGAAGAACTATTACTATCCAGTATCCGCACGTACGATCTTTGGCAGTAATTGTTTGTATGTGTTGCGTTCTGTTAACCAGGGATTCATCCGTCGTATCCATATGATTGGCTAAATTATCAATTATTTCTATTGGAAAATAGAACAAATTTCAAATGAATTTTCCGTCTGTAATTTATATATAAATAAAATGAATTTTAATTGTTATTTACCATTGTGATGATCGACTTCGTTACCGATAGTCTGACCAATCTCTTTTTGCCTCGCAATAACTTTGCATAACTCTTCTAAACTTTTATCTTGCTCTACAAAAAGTAGAATAGAAGCATAATATTTGGATGACATGTCATCATAAAGTAAATAAGAGAGGAAGTACTTATCAGGACTCATACCTTGTAAGACCCTGTCTTGTTGAGTCATAAGATCAGCAACAGTTACTTGTGTATCTAAAAGAGGCTTATCGTCGTCGTCGTCATCGTCAGCAGCCCAAGAGGTTGTTCCACCATCTGCAAACGCTGATCTTCCCGACGTAAGTAAACTCGCACGGGACGACGCTAAATTATTTGACCGTGTCTCGTACAACTTTTTCAACTGCACTTCCTTACTCTCCAATATCTCGATTTGCCGCGTTCTTCGTTCTGCCTCGTTGACAGTTCTATACGTCTTCTGTATTTTAAGGAAAATAACATCGTACATTTGGAAAATTACGTTTCACCTTTTGAACGAAAGGATACATGGTCCTCAATTTTAAGGCGTCATCCACTTTGTTTTTCAGCTGTTGAATATCTCGATTGTACTGTTTGAGACGAATTCGTACATTCGCTGATATAATCGCGTGTGCTTGTGAAGCTCTCGGATGTTTATTGCGCGCTGTAAATTGCTCCATGATTTCCCTGAAAAGCTTCTCGCAAGCTTGGAACTCGGCAAACCTGCATAATTTGATTATGAAAAACATATTTAAATAGGAAAAGGAATGACGTTCAAGAAGTACACAAAACAGTGAAGATTAATCAACTTTACCAAGGGTCGCTGTCGTCAATAGAAATAAGCGACATGTTGCAAAATCTACGTAGATCGGATTTACGAAAAGGCAATTATCGTTTCACGACGTTTATATTCTTATCAATCCTTCCGGTTGTACGTCAATTGTCAAAGCCAGTACCAGTTGCTTGATTACTGTTGATATCGTGTGAACACGAAACACCTGCCCGAAACCGATTTATGGTGAAGAATGTAACAACAAAACCATGAGTGAGCGCATGCGTTCGGAACTATTCCCGATGATAATTAAAGGGAACGATATTGAAGAGGGGATTTAACATGAAGTAGAAGGGAAAAAGAGATCGTCCGTGCGAGTGTAAAACAAAGAGGAGTAAAAGGGAAGATTAGTGCGTGGAAGGAGGAAGGATAATAGGAGTAGTGGCAAGACCAGTTATATTTTTATTATCAGCGGTGGCATATTTCGCGAAGCTGTTCGGACGAATGTTTTTGACGTCGTACGAGGAACGAGAAGAAACGCGAGAAAATGTCGGGTAAAAGTGAAACCAGGTGATCCGAAGTGAACGTTGAGCTAAGGGAAAGGATTTTGGCGGATTATACTTGGGCTACCTTTTGGAAGGTCACGACCATCAATAACCGCTGCGTCGGTAGCTGGTTAATTGAAAGTGGGGAATCGGCAGGAAGCTCGATCGTTTGGGTCAACACGTACTCAACAGCACCAAGGAAAAGGAGAACACGTACGAGCGGATTACCTCGAGGGGATCGCGCGTACGCTAAAATCGTTCAAAAAGACCTACGAATGGAGCACTGGTGCGTTCACGAGACGAAATTTTGCGCACGAACGGAGTACTGTTGTTATTGTTGTGCATATTGATTTTCAACGCGCGAGCCATAATCTCGACATTTATTCGATGCATTCCGTGTTGCGAAAACACATTTTTCATTCTCGTTATTATTGCTTTCCCGTTTCCTGACCATCGTTTAAAACGAACGCCTCTTACGCTCGGGATTATCTACTTTTTACTCGGATCGCATTAAACCTTTGCTGTTATTATTATTATTACTGTTATTCGCAACAGCAATTTTTCTCAGATTGAAACATGAGTAGTGCTGTGGCAACAGAATCTACTACTGTGACCTCTGCGTCTGGCAGTATGACATCTACGCCTATCCCAGAGGAAGTAGCTCCAATATTTTTGCAAACAAGAGCTGCTCAAGGTATAGCAGGTGCTTTTGTTTGGCTGGCTCTATTCCTGACTTGTCAACAGGTACTTTCACGGCTTGCCAGTAAAGTGAACTCACGTTAAATTGAGATTAGAAAGCACTATCGGTCTCCAATTTTCTTCGCAGATCTATCAACACTTGAGGTGGTACACCAATCCCACTGAACAGAGATGGATAGTGAGGATTTTGTTCATAGTCCCGATCTATGCAACTTACTCCTGGGTGTCTCTATTATTTTTCAATAGCGAAAGCTATTACGTTTACTTTTTTACTGTACGAGACTGCTATGAAGCATTTGTTATATACAACTTTTTGTCTCTGTGCTACGAGTACCTGGGTGGTGAAGGAAATATTATGTCCGAAATACGTGGGAAGCCCATTCGTTCCAACTGTCTGTACGGTACATGCTGTCTGGTCGGAAAGACGTACACCATTGGTTTCCTTAGATTTTGCAAGCAAGCCACCTTGCAATTTTGCCTGGTGAAACCAGTAATGGCATTCGTCATCATAATCCTTCAAGTATTCGGACATTACAGAGACGGAGATTGGTCTCCAGATGGAGGCTACATTTACATAACTATAATTTATAATATCAGCGTATCTCTTGCCCTTTATGGACTTTTCCTCTTCTATTTTGCTACAAGAGACCTGTTGACACCGTTCGAACCCGTCTTAAAGTTCTGTACTGTTAAAAGCGTTATCTTTCTATCATTTTGGCAAGGTAATGTACATGGAAACTTAAATTCTTATAAATATCATGTGGACTATAGTAATGGATTTGTTTCTGTTGTAGGTGTGTTATTAGCTATCCTTGAAAAAGCAAACGTAATCTCTCCCATAAGTTTGGGCCCATCTGCTAGTGCAGGCACGGTTTCCGCTGGTTATCAGAACTTTTTGATTTGTATCGAAATGTTATTTGCTGCTATTGCCCTGCGTTATGCATTTCCTTATCAAGTATATTCGGCTGGTTGTGTTACCGATTCGAGAGGGAGAAGCGTGACAATGCAAAGTATTAGTAGCAGCTTAAAGGTATGACTCTCGAGTGATTTATTAATCGTATAACAGCAAACAGTATAATAATGCTATTTGTACGTTCAGGAAACGATGAATCCAAAAGACATAATGACTGATGCCATTCACAATTTTCATCCACAGTATCAACAGTACACCCAGTATAGTTCTGGTATGTATAGATGATTTCTTTTTACTACTATGTTTTTTTTATAAATACTATATTTAAAACCTTTGTGTACTTTTCACTTTGTTCGGTGGATATATTTTCATATGGCATGATATATATATATATATATATACATAGAGAATGATGAATCATGCATATGTCATTGTTCGTTTATGTTTATTACTTAAGTCTTACTTGATCTATAGTCGTTACATGCAAATAAGAAAAGTAGAAGAAAATCGGTTAACACTCGAGGAGTATTAAACATTTTTTACCTGGACTTAAGTAAACGAATGGAACTCTAATTATTACGTTGCTTTAATTGTGGAGACTGGCTTTTTATTTCGGAGAAACGTTCATCACTTTAATATGTTTGCATCTTCCGATGTACATACTTTACTGCCAATTATTAGTTTTGCAAAGAGTATATATTTATCTTTTGCAACGGGCGAAATATCTATTCCCTAGTAGATAAAAAGACTACTTATATGTTCAACTGACATGTGCCGGTTAGGATTAAATTCGTTGAAGGCACCTCCTTTTTTTACTGTTTTTCAGACGTTAATACCAACTTGCCGTATGAAAAACTATGAGAACACGTGGCGTCAATAATTTTAATTCAAGAAATTGGACGTGAAGCATTTATACAGTTTTTAGTGGAGATTAAAGAATTCTTCGTACTATAGTTTATCGAGACAAATTTACTTGAAATTTTAAGTTTGAACCGATTCGATGGGCGGGCATAGTGTTCTCTGCTCAAAATACGATTTAAGGTTTATATTAAAACGAGCATACTTACATATACATAAGCATATAATTCATTTACTTTGCAATTAACAAAATCTACTGTACGATAGAAATTAAGTACTTAACAGAGGAGCACTTAGAGTACAGTAATGTAATTTCATAAAGTTTTTGCTTTCTAATAAATGCAAAAGACAAATAATAATTGATTACCATTCTGTGGCAGTATTGTAATTACGTATTATTTCATGCGAATGGATGAAAAATAATTACTCTGGAGAATATAGTATTAATTTAAAGTGCTTTCATAATCTCGAAGGACAAGGCATGTAAATATTTTACGTTTAATTTGGCATGCTAATCTTTCATTCATATTTTTTCTACGTACATGTATAATTGGTAATTATTGCAAAAACTATATATATTTTTTTTTATAACTATGCATGACACTTTCAATAAACTTATAATTTCTGTAGCGATGTTGAGAAAATAAAACAAAAAAAATCAAAACTCTGTAACTTGTGCTGCTAAAAAAAGATTCTATCACGTAACACGTGGAACTGTACATAGCCCGCAATCGATACAGCCAATCAATAAAGCTTCGATTGAAAAAAAAAAAAACAGAAGAGAGCATGAGTTTTCGCGGTTTCGCTGGCTGATCGATGTATCCACTAGTGAACGGCTTCGCCGGCGATAATACGTGATGTAATGTAACAATCAGGAGCGCCCAAAGGACAACGCGGCATGCGGATATCCAGCTTCGATCCGGATGATCCACAGAACATGCCGATACCACCACCACAAAGGCGGCACACTTCTCACCAGCGTGTCGCCACGATTTCGCAAAATTATAACGAGAAAACGATGCTGTTGAGCAGTGACGACGAGTTCCAATAGGTACGAAATAAAATGAATCGTGTACAAAAAAGAAAAACGACAAACAGAAATGAAGGAGGAGATGAGAGAACATTTAACGTTGGACTTCCGTGAATGTAATTTCAAGAAGAAACGCTATGTACGTGTATACCGTTAAATTGATTGTACGTCATTTAGGTAGGAACTTAACTCGCTCATAAAACAAAAAAAAAATGAAATTTGGGCGATGCCAAATTAAGATTGCGCGTCGCATTATAATAGTTCCATGTTACATCCATGTTAATACATGTATTACGTTACATCATGTAAACATAGCATAGAAGATATTTATTTTAATATGCTGAACATGATTAAGGCAGTGTTACCTATAGCGGTGGCTCTACTATAATAACGATAATAATAATGATGATACAGCTATCTTTGTTTTAAAGGACAACTTATGTTTTTTAAAGAAAGGCATTGTACAGTACTTAATGTTTAAATACAGATATGTTGGTGCATTATTTACTGTAATTATACAATATTTTTACACTTTGAACAAACACTATGTATATGTTTATACACAGATATTTCTAATTCATATGAGATTAAGGTAATTTTGCCAGCAAAAAAATACTTATTTTATAAAATACAACTAAATAAGGAAGATACTTTTTATTATTGCACGCGTCCGGAAAAATATATACATACATTATTAACTGAGCCACGAGAATCTTTGCGTCCTAGATTAAAAAATTGAGTGTATATATCGTTAAAATAGAATGTATTTAATAATTCGAGAATTAAAAGGTTTTCCTTCGATATGTTCATTTCATTCGCATACAATGCAATTCGTTATTCAGTATCGACAGTGCAGTCCTATATTAAAAATTCAAACAAGTTTTAACTCGAATCTTAATTATACTTTATTTTCTATACAAGTGAAGAAGATTCTGTGTACATAAATTATATGGTGGAGTTATACTACCACACAAAAAAATAACAGTAGAACAATTGTTAAAGTAAATCACCATTTTCTGTACAGGTAACAAGTAATATTATCTATATTAGAGTTACAATATTTTTCACTGGCGTTCCATCCCTTCAGCAAAAAGAAAAGAATATTCATTAGAATGAATTTACTATCCACACTTGAAGGACAGAACAATCAGACGTATTAATATATTACAATTGAAAAGTTTTATCAATGATCAGTGTAAAAATAACTTAGCACATTTATTGACAGCCGTATTTTGGCAGATTTGTATAAGCGCACACGCGCACTCCCACGCGTATGTAAATTTTCACTAAAAATTACATGCATGAAGTATTACAAATGGTTTCACGGAAATGTTTAGTTTACCAGCCAACCCAATACGTTTCTTCGTTCGTTACAACTTTCCTCCACCCGTGCCAAGGTGATTCTAATTCTTGTTCCAGTAACGATTCATCCTCCAAAACGCTGCTTAATCGTTCCTCCTTTACCGCGCATACCGCTGAATCCATTGACATTTTACGTTTGATTAAAGAAGAATTTTGGACGTCTTCGTTCTCGATATCTTGATACTGTAATTCATCGTCCATGTAAACAACGATATCGCTCTCTTCGTTCGTATACTTGTCATATTTGTCGGCAACGTTTCGTTTAGTTGTTTCGGTTACCTTTTCTCGTTGACTGACATTTTCGTCACTGTTGGTGAAATCGATCGGTTTAAATCCTATAGATCTCAGCCGAGCGATCTTTATATCGTTATTCGGTATATTAACAGGTACGAACGCGGACATTCTTTCAGAAGAACATTTATTCTGTTCCTTTGTATTCAAAATATTATTATCATTTAACGATATCGGAGCATTCTCAGAACGTTGTATATTATACACAGGTTTTCTACAAGCCATATATTTTTCATTAGATTTAAATGTCGAATCACTTTTACTCCCGTTGGCCGATTTCATAGATTCGCACAATTCGGATTTCATATCTTTGAAGTCACCATATTCGATTCTAATAAAAATGTGCTGCTCATTGCGAATATTATTCTGTTTAGAATTGCTCGACTTTACGTTTCTCATTAGTGGCTCTTTAAGAAGGGAACACTGAGTAACGGCATCCGCTTTGTACGGCTTTGAAATTTCGCTTTCATAGCCGTTCTTTAATTCTTCTTCGATCTTCCTGCATTTAGGTTCTCTGTACACAGTTTGTACCAATCTTCGTTTTTGATTCTTAATAAACATTATGTTTTTATTCTCTACAGTTTTTACACGAATTTTTTCTGTAAATTTTGATTTCTTATTATTGTCATCCTTATCAACATTATTATTCTCGTTCTCGTTATTATTGTTACTCAAGAACTGATTTACATCATAATCATCATCGATTTTCGTTGATACAGTAGCCTTACTGTCGATCGTGTCGAGCTTCACGTTTAACGTCTCCGACCCTTTAACGTACCTGCTGTTCTTCCTATTTCTAATGCGTTTGCGATTTGCAATCCTTGCAAGTTTATTCCTGTTCCTGAAGGCGGACTGTTCCGACTTAACTCTGCACGTGCCTAACGTGCATATCCTCGTATCGTAACATTTGTAAGATGATTTCACGCACGTACGTTTGTTATCATTACGCGCACGTAATCTTCTATATCGCGGGCCGCGTATTTTCGGCCCAATTTTCGCGTCTATCAATAAATTTGTAATTTCTCTTCTTTGTTTTTTATGTCCGTGCTTCTTCATTGACGAATCAGTTGGTTTTGTGGTAGTTTTTAAACGCATTCTTGTTTCCTTAGCATTCCCGACGTTCCTTTCGATGTTCCTCGCTGAATTCCGCGGACAATTTGTTTCGCGTTTTTGCACGCGATTCTGTTGTACTTCCTCTTTCGCATCTTTACAAATATCTGTTTTATCCCTTCGAGAGTGCTCTAAGCCGTCCAAAGAAGGTGCAGACCTATTATTAAACATTTTATTATACATCTTAACATACTTCGACGTATCCGGTTTATTCATTGTTTTCCTGGACAACCTTCTGCGCCTCCTGAACTTGTAACACCTTGATGCGGTCGAATCGTCCGTGGCAACTTCAAAATTCGTTCTTTCTTTTTCTTCAGTATTATTTTTCATCTTCTCTTTGATCTCTGACTCGGCTTTCACTTTATTTCCCGTTTGTAACGCTATAGTTTGTTCTGCCGTTAGTCCTATCATATTTCCCATTAATAATTTCGACAAAGGATTATCTTTATTTTTAATCAAATGAAGGATCCTATCTGGCGTCAGTAAATCCAGAGAATCGAGTACCTTCGATTCCTGATCGTTTCTGGATACTACTTTATTTACTGAAGTTTCATTTTTATACATACAACTTGTCATTTTTAACATGTTAGTCGTCGTATCAAATGCGTTTGCAGTACCGTTCGCATCCTTGGAATCATTCGTGATTTCCTTGGGTGCACTGTTGCACTCATATCTATGACATGGGCTTGAATTGTTTGAAGTCGTGTTCATTTCTGCACTAGCATCTTTCTTTACTGGTTCTAATTTCATCGCACTAACGGATGTATAGTTAACGCGTGTAGGGCATTCGTTTGAAGTGGATTTCCCATCGGAGTTTTTACCTTTGTCTTTAATGGGTGAATTCCGATTTTCCATGTGCTGATTGTTTTTGAGCATGTTTAGCGACTTTGCCGTTCTGCAAAACGGTGACGAAGTGTTCTTTTTGGTATCATTTTGTGCACTGTGCGACGAGTCGTACAATCCGGTACGTATAGAAATATTTGTACTATGGGTCTTAGATCCTTGACTTCCAATATGAGTGAACAATTTACTCTCCGACACAGCGGATGTGCTCGGTACGTTCAAGGTACATTCTGCGATAGGGTTTACTTTTTTAAACACATGACGGGTGACTATCGCACTCTCAGAACTGATCCTTCCTTTTTCATTGTTTCGTTTATTTTCGATATACGGAAATCCATTGGGATTATCGTGTGTTCTTTCCTTTTGCGCTACAGAGTCCGAGCTATGCGAATATTTTTTAAATTCATACACATTTGGACCAGAACTCTTTGAGTTATCCTGTACAGGCATGGACGTAGAAGAAACGGTACTCATCGAAACCAGCTCTTTCATACCGCAGGACAATGGCTCCTGATTCATTACGCGCGAGAGAGAGAATTTGTAGAATTTCACGGAATCTGGATTTACGCCTATCCAAAAGCTAGTTACAAGGTATAAACCATCATATCTGTAACCAGTTTTAGGCGCGAACTTGTTAAGCAAATTGTAACTTCTGATTAGTCTCAGTGGTATTTGACTTTCGTAGTTTTTAATAAGAGGATCTATATTTCCATCGAGGTATTTTTGTCCTGTAATAGTCAGAGATGTTCCAAAGTCTACATCCTCGTTTTGATTTGTACTTGAAGTACAAATAGAAGTCACTCCGAATGGTCCGTCTTGAATGTCTTTATCGAACGGATCGTGAACACAATCCCTAGAGCAATCCATACGAATACCCCACCACGAACCAGATGGAAATCCATTGATAGATCCATAAGTATAAATTGTAATCTATCACAAGATATAAAAGAAAATATGCAGTTATAAATGATGAATGCATGTAAGCATAATATCACTCGAATCTTACATTTTTATTATACCAAGAAGGATTCAACTGAGTATGTTCTTTGGTTGATTTTGCTTGACAAAAGTGATTAAGCTTGGTGAACAATCTTTTGTAATCTTTGTTTTTGGTAGCTATCTGAAAATTGTTTGTAAATCAGTTACACTACTGGCATACAAATTTATTCATGAAATACTTACTTCATTTTTATATGATTCCTGTAACATTCTTTCATTTTCTTGAACAGTATTCGCACAGAACGTTAACGGAAGCTCGTTTTTAGCCATTTCACAAAAAAATGTTCACTTGGACAACAAATAACAAACAGAAACATGTATATTTTATGTACAAATAATCAACCACAAACTATCTTTCCATTCGAGTGTATACAATGGAAAATTCTTGGATGTATCGTTAGAAATCCTTTCGCTTAGAACATTCGTGTATCTCACGTTTAATGTTTGATGTTATACAACTTGTTCTTTACTTAAATACTTAGAAATATTCCTTTTCGTATCCTAACCACAATTTTTGTTCAATTCCGTAAAATATACGTGAAGCAAGCTTTTTCTGAAACAAACATGGCGTACTTTATATCCTCTGTTTTATATTCTTTTCTATATTCTGCGTCTACTTCAGTCTACTTTTACTTTTGTAGATATAGGATCGATCGTTTATTGCGTTGTAAATGCAAAATAAATAGGGTTTGTTAATTCTTCACTTTTATCAAATCTCTCCGTATAATAATTTCAATTATTACACAAGAAAAACAAGATGATTGAAACAATAGTGTAGCAGCAATAAAAACGTTATTCCATTATATTTGAAGCGGGATTGGTTGGTTGGTACTTCGACAAGTATGCCTAAATAAATGCAAATACGTATACAATTATGGATGTAAAAATGTTTACTTAAACAATTTATTATGAAGATTCACGTATGGTATGCAACATTGATCCTCAGTTTTAATCTTAAGATAATAAAAAATTTGGTTCGAGAAACTTGCATTTTCCTATTTCAATAATTGTTGAGCAGTGCACGTGATTATCATACAACACATAAATACATTCTATATTATTGGGAAACTAAATGAATATTCACTCTTTATATTATAAAAAATCTTTATTTTTCTTGTAAATCATATTAACGTTAGAAATTTATTTCTGTACAAGTCGTGTCGCATGAAAGTTGTTCCATAGTCACTGGAACGAATGTTCATCCTCTGGACTTAGCGAACATTCCATATTCTGTTGAGTGACAAACATGTTCTGTGCCTTTGTCGTTAGATTTGTCTATTATAAACGAGTTAATACAATTAATACAATCGTAATTAAGTCTTACTAATCACGTGTTTGTACATACCTGAGTTACCGTGGTCGTATTGTGACTGCTGTTTGGCATGCAAACGACTACCAATTTTGGCGCATTGCTTTGCATATGCGTCTTTTGCTGAACGACGTTGCTTTGAGCTATCTTAACTTGCTGTTGTTGCTGTTGTTGTTGCTGTTGTATTGCGTTAGTGTTTATATTCGTTGCGGTCGGCGTTTGAGATCGAGACTGTAAGATGACAAATTTTTGTCCTCCAGCTGTAGTAGGTCCTCCGGTAGTTCTGCCTGTACCAAGCATGATCGTACGCCCGGTTTGTTGCCCAGGACTAGAGCTGGTTACTTAAATAAAAGAGAAATACAAATGAAACACGATCGAACCATAAATACTTGAAGCATTCACAGGAGTGCAATTACCAGCTTGTACTATAGTTTTTCCAGGACACGTAGGACCCTGCTGGCCCGTCGTTAGAGCCGTTGTCGTGGATGCAGTCGTTGCTAAAGTTGCCGGTTGCGTGCGAGCTTTCGCAACAGCTGCACATAATGCAGGACCTATGTAGCCATAATCTTGCTTGTATTCTTCTACAAGATCCGGTGGAGACCGTAGTGTTTTTAAAACAGGAGCCACAGATTTCTATACATTGTAGCAGACATTTTATTATATTAGTCTCTATAGAATAGCATGGAAACTCATTCATATAAAAAGGATATTCACCACTAGTAGTGTCTTTATATGACCTGCTCCATTTTTATCCACGCTCGACAAACCTGGTCCTTCGATACACGATTCAATGCGTTCGGATATCGATTTAATTTTGGGAATAACCAATGCCTTAATGACTTCTGGGCCTAATTCGCATAATCCTTCAATTGCACCGTAAAGCGAGGCCAGTGGAGTCTAAAACATTTCTTCTTGTCATTTCTTATCATTCATGTAGATATTTGACGTTTTCTAATCGCGATTATACCTCTCTACATTTCGTCAGGGCTTGACTAAACATTCTAGTTACTCTAGTTTGTACATTATTGGTAGAGGTGTTAAAATTTTTGCAAATCTGAGACATAAGCCGCGACGCGAAATCACGGAGCGCCCAGTGATTATCTACTTCGGGTCTCATACACAGTTGCCGTGAAACTATACAAGTTGCAATGGATGGTATCAATTCGTGTAGCTACAAGTTAAATCAATATTAATACATATATGGGTGCATCAGGTTTAAATATCAGTCAAATGCATACATATTTTTCCAAGTAAAGACTGGGATTGTCCAAAAGGGCCTTGACCATTCGCATCAAATAAATGAGAAGAGCGAGATGGTTCTGTACGACGTTAACGCGTACGCCTTCCGCAATGAAAGTGCACATCCGTGCCAGCATTTCGTGTAAACCAGGATCAGCTGAAAGGGACTGGAGCGCTTCCGCTCTGCGTGCTTCGTCGGATCCGACGCAAGCCTCGGTAATTTCCTTGTAATACAATTGTTGTTCAACACTCAGTTCGTGCGTCGCTAACTGTTTCACGTGAACAGTTTCTACGTTGCGTAATTTCTGACTCTTGACACCGCTACCCGGTTTCCCGACACCAATATTCTGATTCTTATTCGACAGTTTACTCGTTGGATCGACACTCTCCAACTTTTGCACGTCTGTTATAGAAACAATTGATTCTTAAGTATCAAATTGAAGGGATTTCTTATTATACATTAAATTGAATTATTACCTTTAGATACTGGAGGTGGATTCTCTGGTATTGTAGGCTGCACACCATCTATGCAAAGCCAGTGTGTACGTAATGTGATTTCCAAAGGTAATTTAGGCCATGCTTGGCCACTGGACATCGATATAACTTCGTTCAGATCAATTTCTTTTTCTTCTACGAAATGTAATTCACGGCCACCTCCCGAAGCAAAACGAAATGGTACATGATCCTTGGCAAAAAATCCATACGTAGGTTCGATATTATTTATCTTTAAAGCATGATCTATATCATGCGTTGTCATACGTTGACGTTTACCATGCCTCATAAATTTAGCTGCATCCTGAGGATAACAAGTTCCAAGTGAATGAATAAAGTTGACATAAAAGGAACTGTTTACACTGGAAAATTATTGTATTACATCTGACCTGTATAATTTCTTTCAGTCTATAGCTCACATCTTCAGCAAGATCTTTAGCAGCTTCATCAGGGAAGTTCCCAACACCTATGCTCTCCGCTATCACTTTTATTGACTCTTGGGACAACGTAGTCCCGTAAATGGAATCGTTTTCATTCATTCTTAAAACACTTTGATCGCATTATAAATGAAAGTCGATATGAAATATATTAAAAATTCTCCCTCGGAAATTTATCTATGTACACAATGCATTCTCAAACGAAACTGTACATCTATACTCAACCTTTGTACATAAAACAATTAAAGTTTCTTATGATAATTAACAAACGACACTGTGATATTCATAATCTGTAATAATATCTCCAAAAACGTTAAACGTTGAACAAAACTGCTTAATAACAATATCCGTGACTGCAATTTGCGACGTCGGGACTGGTCGAGATTTCGGCTCGCGGCAAAATGATGTTCCTAAGCCACCTTTGAGAAAAATTGCCAAGCCAGGTACGCGTCTCGCGACCTCTATCAGCTTTATTGACTGCAAAATTGAAATACTGGACAGTATAATTCAAAATAGGAGATCAATTGCCCGAATTGCTTAATCCAATAATCGTGTTCGTCGCATTTACCAGTACAATAAGTGGGTAAAATAAAGATTTCTGTTTATTTCTGTAATAAAATGGAAGTAGAGGAATCGATAAAGAACGATATCGTCGAGAATGTCAGAGAAGAATTAAGAAACTTGATACACATCGAAAGGAAGGAAAATCGTACAAGAACATTGAACAAAAGTCGTGTCACATTAGGGAACATTGTAACAAATTCGTCTTTTACAACAGAATTCGTAGTTGAGAAGGCCAGAATACTTAAGAAGAAACCGTTATCCATCGAAGAGTACAAGCAGCTCCAAAATGCCCTTATTCAGGTTGTAAAATTAATATATACCAATCCAATTCAATAAACAAAATAATGTAATTTTCTTTCATTTACAACAGAGTGAGGAAAATGTGAACACTTTCCTTAAAGTGGATAATATACTGTTTGCCTTAGTACGTGATTTCTCTGGTAACGACCCAGCCTTACAATTATGCGCCATTAGTTGTTCTTGTAATATAGCACTTGGAAATGCTAAAGCTTGTACTTCGTTAACCAAAAGTATTGGACCTTACCTTATTACAAAACTGGACACCTTAAATTATCCTCTCTTGGTAAGTAACTAAACATAGATAAAACGGTATCGCAGAACAAGAATGATTCCTGTTATTATCACAGGACGTTTGTATATGGACAATAGGAAATTTAATTGCTGGAAGTGATAAGACGTTTGAAATTCTAAATGCCCAAGGTTGCTTAAAGTATTTAATATCATTGATGCAGAATTGTGACTATGTAATTATACCTTCGGTCACCTATGCAACTATGCATTATGTTCACGTTGGTTTTCAGAATATCAGGTAAGAACAACTTCCCTTTGTAACTAAATTCGAAATATACTGTTATGTACAGAAATATCTTTTCAGTGAGAATGAAATGACAGATCTTGCCAAGGCTACTGCAAAAAGGAAACTTTCGTTTGAAACTCCTTATTACATTTGGTTATTAGCTCTATTGTCTTCTCATGTATCATGTATCCCGTATTTACATGATTTACTGCCCTCGATAGCTGATTACTTATATCAGAGAGCTGTACAAAATTTCACACGCATAACCGAGGTACGTAACATTACCTTTCGTATCTAGCGTTCGCAATACTGAAGTGATCTTAATGATGTATTTTCTATACAGTCAATTCCAAAAGTTTATGTACCTTAGAAAAACGCATTTCCTATAATTAAAAAGAAATCAGACGTCGGAAGAATAATGCTAATAATAAATAGCTACGTGCTAAAAAGTATAGAAGGAAATATCCAATTAAGTATTGACGAAAGCTGACGAAAAATTTTCTCTTTCAAAATTTCGAAAAATGCTTCAAATAAAAGTTGTTTTCCTTCTAATTTCGATATTTAACGAGTTACGTATGATTATTTGGCATTTTATTGATGTTGACAAAATCCGACAATTCCATCGTCGAAATGGCGAACTTTTGCCAAAAAATTTCGTTTTTCGTCAATAACTCCTAAACCCTTGGAGATACGGGAAAATTGCATAGGACCTTTCTTGTAGATGACGACGAGATCTGCCATTTCCATATAAAACTTTCTTGCTAGTGTCAATAGTTTACGAGTTATTGACGAAAAACGAAAAAACAGTTTTTTGCAAATTACTCGTTAACTATTGATACTAGCGAAAACTTTTTACATGGAAATTGTAGATATCGTCGTCCTCTATAAGAAGGGTCATATGCAATTTTTCCGTATGTCCAACNATTCCATCGTCGAAATGTGTGGCGAACTTTTGCCAAAAAATTTCGTTTTTCGTCAATAACTCCTAAACCCTTGGAGATACGGGAAAATTGCATAGGACCTTTCTTGTAGATGACGACGAGATCTGCCATTTCCATATAAAACTTTCTTGCTAGTGTCAATAGTTTACGAGTTATTGACGAAAAACGAAAAAACAGTTTTTTGCAAATTACTCGTTAACTATTGATACTAGCGAAAACTTTTTACATGGAAATTGTAGATATCGTCGTCCTCTATAAGAAGGGTCATATGCAATTTTTCCGTATGTCCAACGGTTTGGGAGTTATTGGCCAAAAACGAAAATTTGGAAGAAATTGAAGGGATACCCCTTGGAAAAATCTCGGAAAAATCGAAAATTTGTTGTTGTTGTTTATTATTAGCAGTGTTCTTCCGACGTATGATTTATTTTTAAAAAATGCGTTTCTAGAGTGCATAAACCTTTGGGATTGACTGTATAGCCAATACATCCTTAATACAAGCTATTTTTAATTCAGATCACGGCATGCATAAGAGTACTAGCTAATGCTGCTCAAGATATTTCTGGTGAACTGACGATGTTCCTATTAGAGAATCCGAAGTATACGCAATTAAATTTGGAGACATTGTTAAATGCATTACTGTCCTCTCAATACATACATATCAGGAAAGAGACTCTATGGTTAATAGGTAGTAAAAAATATTTCTTTACTATGTTACATTATGAAGTTAATCCTTCTACTTGTACGAATAAAAGTAAATATTTTTACAGGTAATCTTTATAATCACAATTGCATTAGCGTTAAAAACATTTCACAACCCGTTATTTCCCGACTGTCGTCCTTGGAACAAGCGATTATGTCTGTATCTGAGTCGACTATGTTTTTAAACGCGAAACCGATAAACTGAACGGGAACGTGGTGTAAGTTTTGTAAATTGTATTTACATATTTATAACAGTACCAATAATCATAAGCCCGACACGCTTTACAACAATTAATATTGACGGTTTTAATACTTCA
Source organism: Ceratina calcarata (assembly GCF_001652005.2). NCBI lineage: Eukaryota > Metazoa > Arthropoda > Insecta > Hymenoptera > Apidae > Ceratina > Ceratina calcarata. The sequence continues at coordinate 439,013 of NW_017153019.1, forward strand.
TTTTGGTAGGAATAAAGTGTCGTCTTAATTCTATGGAAGCATAATCGTTCTGTGGAACATCCTCGATGCAGGAGACCTTGATTACGTTAAAATATATTTCACCTATGACTCGCGCCGTTGGATGCATCGTGGCCTTTAAACAATGGTAGAGCGCCTCGTCACAATCGCAGTGCGACCTGCAAAGGTAAGAACAAGGCCCGTGTGTGTCGCTATAAGTTACAGATAGTTCTTATCAAAATAAACAGATTGTATAAATAATCGATCTTCGTACTTAGTGTACATGGAGTAATTGGTGAGATTGTACCGCGTTTGGCGAGCTCGAACTTTAACGGGACAAAGATCGTGGCTGCGGCAACATCTACAGCAAATAAAACCGATCCATCGTTGTCATTTATTAAAACGGAATTTTCTAACAATCTTGGCTGTCGACAAAAATATTCCTACTGACCTATCGATTTGAACCTCCTGGCCTAAATCATGATAATTCTCAGCGATATCCCCGGTTCCGCACCATTTTGTACCTGTACATGAACAAATTTCACTTCGCATATCTGATGTCACTTGCATAATTTCCAAAGAGAATAAGTAGAGAGCGTGATAAATCGTTACCTGGCAGGATGCCCGAGAGAAGAGACAGCACGCTACTTACGCCGCGACTACTTTTGCTCACGCTGCTCGTCATGGAAGTGGATAACTCGTTCTCCTTTATTCTTTCCAGCAGTTCGCATTGTTGCATAAGACGCGTCATTTCTTGAAAAGATACCAGCTGAGGTATAACTGTTGTCGACAAATTTCTCAAAACCTCGTCCGCCTCGTATGGCTCACTAAACACGTCCGCCCCATTTTTTTATACTCATCACTTTAAAAAGAATTGAACGAGATACTCACTATACTTCGATCAGATTGCAATTTTGGAGTTCGTTATTGTTATCGAGGTCGACGATCGCAACAGTTTGATCATGGTAATAGACGGCTCTGATCTCATTTCTATCAAACGTGTTCTGCCGCGGCACGACACCGTTCAGGCCTTTGAAGGTATTCTTGAAGAAAGTCGGTTGTTGAACGCTGTTAGAGCAGATCGCCACGACCAACAGCAATATCCATTTCAAGGAGCTGACATCCATCCTTGGCACTGAGTTACACTGACCATCTGATTATCCTGTTCGCGTGTTTATATGAATCTTGGATTTTTCATGACGGAAATCGTTAGCGCTTCCATACGACGAAGGGAAAAACGCGTTGCGAAACAATTCTGAATGAGATCGAAATACTGTTTTACTCTGGAAGCGCGACCGTGGGTTTAATTTATTCAAAACCATCATTTCTTCATTTCATTGAATTTATTCTTCAGAAAAACATGCTCACCTTCGAAGAATTATTTTTCTTCGATCACGATCGCAAGGAACGTCGGATTCTTATAAAATGCATAAGAGTGGAAATTTTCGCGGATATTGAGAAATAGGTGTGAGAATGCCAGCGGGTTCCTCTGGGAAATACGTTTGACGTTAATACATGGTATCCTTTAAGGAAAAAGTAAAGTAAAAGTGAATGTCTAAAAACCTTTTCTTGTTTTCTATTCCGTTTATTCGCAACTGCACAATTCGATGTCTGTTAAAAAATGATATCATGACTATATCTATATATAGCTTTCACCCGCATTCGCGTATTCAAATCAGCATTACAAAGACTATTGAGTGGATCGTCGATCGTACCTGACCGGTTCCTTCCAACCCCGTCATTCTTCGAAGTTATTTCACATGGTGGTTGTACCTGCGATCAGCGTCAGAACTTCAGGAGTCAGCAAACTGTCCAATGTGTCCAAACTGTGTATAAACGTTCAAGGTGTTGCTGTGAACGATGCGGCTGGCATATCTATAATGCACGCGACACCGGCTAGAACTAGGAAGTCGACGTCGTCTTCGGCTGCGGCGATTCGATCGAGTCTCACGATTCGAGTTGCCGAAGATCCTTCAGAGAAGTGGCTTTGAATCGTTGGTGGGAACCACCTTTCCCTCCACTGTGACCTAGCGGGCTGAAGAACCTGCAGGTATAGGTAAGTGACTACTTACTTACACCTGTATTTCGAGTCCCCACCATGTCCGCACCTTTATCAGAATACCAGTTACAACGTATCACACAACGATACGCGTGGATCCTATTTGAAGGGGGCCCCAGATTCGGGAACACTAGGACGAAGAAAGTAGGACACAGAGTAGAGAACTGTCTGGTTCTGGTTAACAAACGTGGATAATTCCTATAGAGCGTTTCCGAAAATCCGAAAAACTTCCGCGGTTTCACGTTCGGTTATCGCATCGTGCACTACTGAACTACAAGTATACAGTCGTTGTTTTTGCATAATAAATTTATTACCTTGAATTTTAAGCATTTACCTGTCGGTCAAAGATGTTAGTTAGTCGCTTTTGTTATACATTTAAAGAATTAGAAAATTTAATCGCGGGTACATTTTAAAATGTATCGGCAGTATAAAAGATTTACAAGTTCGCGATAGAAGCGGCGCTTACGAGTCTCGATAAACGCGGGTAAATTTATAATCGGAGTGAGGTCAGCGAATGGACGGACAAACGGATGCATCGATACAGTAATTTCTCAAGTTAGGACTGGCTCGTCTTCAAGGGCTGCGGCTCGTGAGAAGACGCATTCGTCTTGGAGGCCGCGTTCATTGAGTATTGATTTCCAATTCGGGTGGTGCTCAACGTGATACTAATAGGCGTCGCGTTCGAAAGCTGCTGTCGAACAGGGCATTGGCGATAGCCTGAAATTAGAAATGCGCGATTACATTAAACATGACCCGCAGTTACGCTAATGAACTGCTCAATCCTTCAACGATCCGGTTAGCTTTGCACTTTTTTCGTTTTGCTCTCGCGGCGATCTCGAGTAATGACAGCTGGGAGTTCCCGCTCGAGTGCAGTCGGTCGTAAAATAAAGAAGAAATGTTACACCGTGCGATACGCGTAGAAGAATTGGGTAGATAGAATGAGGCGTCTCATTTCTAGCAAAGCTCGTTTCTTAGCGATCGCATATTTTTTACGTTACGAAAATATGACTACCGGCGTGATGGGGGCCGGAACAATGACAGCATATAGGATTGTTCCGGGGCCTGGGACAGAACTCGACGCTGTGCGGTTCGCCGCACCGTACGCAACGCGGTAGGTGTCTGCAATTCGCAGCCATGTGCCAGAAACCCTGGCATCGATAACATTGTAACACGCCGTCCCCGGTTTGAAAGTTGGACGCCTCGAGGAAGTTGCTGACCATTCCCGGACCTGCCTGCAGCGGTCCACCGGCATTTCCGGTTCCTCCGCGCCACCAACGCTCGGGGATAGCGCTGAACCGAGCGGCGCCGAAAAAGTCCAAGCCTTGACGTAACAACAACTCGTAGTGTCCAGCGTCTAGTACCTGATCGGAATATTTTAAGCAATTCAGATTTAATCTTACGTATGGTATGATACAGTGTTCGTCTAAAAGAATTTTAAACCGAGTCCTTCAGCCATTTTTAATATCATTCAAATTAGTTATAATAATAATAATCACGTGACACCGAAGTGGCTTTTAACGAAGACTTGTTTATCGTCTCCATTTTTTTTTATCGCTATTTTATCAACAGTTTAGTGGCAATTACCTCGACGCGTACGTATTGCCGCCAGCGTTCTACGCTTCCTGCCGCGATGCCCTGCTTCGTCAGGGCAGAGTTGATATCCTGTAAGGGAATGGCCCAGGGTACGTCGCGAAGAAGGACCGCCTGTCTATAACGAGAGTCTTTCGCCGAGAATCGAGCCACCTGGTTCGATGAAAATTAATTCGCTTCGATTAACTTACGAAAAGTGAAGGAGTGGGTATGCGAAAAATTTCAGATTGCGTTTTCTGAAAGTAATCAGAGATTCAACGGAGTTGTACAAATAGAGAAAGCTGGTAGGAAAGCGGTCTATCACGGTATGAGGTAACACCCATATTTACACTTGTCGTTTAGTCGTTTCTCGGGACCCGCGGTAAATCGATAATGTAACATGTGTCGAACTCGTTTTGTACTTTCCAATAATATTTGTATCGTTCACTTCCATAAAGAAGGCGCTTTGATCACGTTCTTGAGTGCCTTTTTCATATATAGAAATGAATGATACTCGTTACGTCAATCTGAGATGGATTAAAATAAATCAAGGAATGTACTTGTACTGGCCCTTCGAAAACACGTGCCAAATCTACGCGCTGCAACAGCTTCTCGGCGTCAGCTTCACGCGCGAATGCCGCGATTAAACCGCAAGGAGTTTCAGATACCAGCCAGGTTGCCAAGGGGTCAGACGCACGGATCACCTCTTCCAAGTTCGAACGTACCAATTCGCCACCTGTACATGAAACAACTATTTCTCGAGCACACGCAAGAAGGAACTTTCTCAAATCTACTGATAAATGATGCAACTAATTGTTTATCACGATTGCGTAATTGTTGACTTGTTTGCATCGTGAGAGAATTTAACACGCGGGCTTTGTATCTTACGCGCTTACGCAATCGTGGAGCTCGATTAATAGACAATTTTCCACCTTGTATCCCATGCACTTGGCCTTGAGGCCCGACGGCACGCGAGATGTACAAAGAACACGTGAATTCTTCCTGACCGGAAGCACGTGGCTGACCGTTGCGAACATCGTCCGACGAGGTATTCGGCCTCGCAAGAACGATCTGCATATTTAACGCCTCGGCCTTTTTATCCTCCTGCGGGGATTCCTCCTCCATCCTGTGCACGTTGTGCACCATCTAACGCACCCCTAAAATCAATTTTTTCCCACAAAATCGGCATCAACGAATACTGGGTTTCCTTCATTTTATAATATTCCTGTCTAGACATCGTGACTGCAAATCGATTCGGAGCTTTTACGAAGTTTAGCACCGGTTGTACAAAAGTTTGCAATAGAACGCAAGGTTATAATTTCATATCTTCTAACATGTCATATGTTTAATAAAATCAGAGAAAATAGAAAAGGTAGACCAAGAGATTGAATCCAATATTCGGCTGTCTGTTCACCGAATCGAAACACTCGTTCAAGCGTGATATACGCGTGGTTCGCGGTACGATTAAAAAAACCCACGATTTGACATTCAAACTTTCACAACCGATGCTGGCACGCGTACCGATTTCCTTTTCTTTGCGCGCACCGATTACCGTTTTTTAACCACTTTATACGCATATTGTGTGTCAGAGATATAACAGTGTATCAACGAATCACCTTAGACGTTTCTTCGGCTGGTTGTATCTTCGGAAAAGGAAGCCTGGGCCAAAGAAGACATGGCCCAATGCTGGTGCCATTAATCAGCCTCTTTCACGATTACACCGATTCTCTTTTTTCTGAACTATCGATGTATATTTATTATTGCCACGCGTTCTAACCGATGATATTGTCCTCATAATTTTGAAAACTTCGGCCATTCAGCATATGTACCACGCATAGTATATTCAGTTTTAAATTGCTAGGTGTTCCTGCAGATTTTTCCTTAGTAATTAACAAATACGTTAATAAGATAAGATCATGAAATCGCTGTAGCTTACGCACACGTGACTAGGAATGAAAAAAATTCCTGTTTCATATGTTTGCGCGTTCTGAACTAACTCTAACCGCGCGAGTGGGGGAGTTGTCAATGGTCGTCTGTGTCGGTACGGTCCTTTGTTAGTCGTCGAAACATCATCACGGATCACGCTAAGTGTATGCGCACGAAGCGCGGCTGTGTGGGCGTTCGTGTTTGTGATTCGTGATTATCGAACGAACGTAGGAAAATGGCTGAAATACATAATCCACCGGTGTTTTCCCCAAAAACTCTGTATCAGCTAAGTGTATTGGCGGCCACGAACAAGTTTTTACGCCTGAGAAACTGCTTGTATGACCTGCCCAACGATGTGCTCTTCGACATTTATTATCAGGTACTTAAAGGTCGGAACATCTCGTCGTTGTCGAACGATGTCTCATAGCGTGATAGACGTACAATTTTTTTTAACTTAACCGTGAATCCGTCCTCTCACGGAGTCGCCTTTCGCGAACGTGTAATTCGTATACCTTTGACCATCTCTGTTCTTATCTGAATGGATCGTTGCCGTTTCACGGAGTGATTGACACGCTCGTGAAAATTATAACAGTACATCGTGACAACTAATCCGCCTGTATTTTTACTCTGAAGATAAATTCAACGATAATGTACGATGAACTTGTTTTCCATTTGTTATATAGTTGTACAAAGAGAAACGATTATATTTACTGGGGATCGATCTCCGAAATCCGAAAATTTTTTCCCGAATGTTGACGGTCACTAACCGGAGAGTTCATCTATTACAATGTTTTCAGGTAATGCCTCATTCATGTACAACGACATGAATTATTATTTACTTACATTTTATCGCTTTCTAGGGCCTTATAGAAGACGGAGTGCGGATCGAAATAGATTTAAGCTGTAGTTATATAGCGTGTTGCCTTGATAATGAAAATACAGCTGCTCAAGATAAATTAATAGAGCTAGGTTTAAAACTTGGTAGGTTTCTCAGTGATGCTGGTTGGTACGCGAAAAGCGAAGAGATATTGTTAGCATGTAAAAACTTATGTCTTGCAAACAATTCGACGCCAGATCAATGGTACAGGACATTAGAGTGTTACCGCAGGTAAAATCCATTTATTGATTCGACGTTCATGTTTAGAATTCTGTTACTATAATTGTCTATAATTAGCACATAAAAATTCAGGTTGTTGCATGTCCAAACGACATACTGCCTGTTTTTGCAAGCAACGGAAACGCAACAGCTTGCACTAGAACTTTTAGAACGATTAAAAGAGACAGGGCAAGGTGATTATAATTTCGCCGCTATATATACCGAATTTAGTAATTTCTTCTGCAAGAAAAATGAATACGACAAGGCTTACAGGTACACAGCTCGAATTATTTCTCGAATGAATTCATCAGCATCTTCACTGTTGCTTTTTACTTAATCTTCAGATGGAGTATAGAAGCACTGAAACAGCTGAAGTCTTCACTGTCTGCACGTATTACCGTTGACGTTTTAAGACATGCAGCGAAATCGTGCGCACTAAAACGCGAGTTTCAAAGAGGCGGACTGTTGATTAGACAAGCTGTGTACCTCGCTAAGGCAGTATTTGGTATAGACCATCCCGTGTACAGTAATGTTCTTGTAGATTATGCATTTTATTGGTTAAATTTTGATAACATTATTAACAGCATAAATCTTTATAAGGTTCGTATACAGATTCCAATTGATTTATGTTTATTCGTCGTCTTAATCATTTATTTATTTATATATTTTCAGGATGCATTAGCTATTAGAACGGAAATATTTGGTGACATGAATCTTCATGTCGCATTGGCACACGAGGATTTAGCTTACGCTCTTTACGTGTACGAATATAGTTCCGGTATCTTTCCCGAAGCAAGGTAAGTGATTCCATATAACGCGTCGCTTCTGAAAATGTCAGAAAGTCATACAATTTTATTTCACTTTAAATAAACAGAGTTCACATTGAGAAAGCAATAAATATAATGTTAAAACTTTTAAATGGGCATCATTTGTTGTTAGCGAGCGCAAAACGAATAAATGCATTAATCCTTGAAGAAATAGCGTTAGGTAGTACGTTGTCGACCTTATCGAAACAGAACCTACTCTTCAAGGCAGAATACCTACATTTGTTTGCTTTGCAATTGGCTAAAGATGCATTCGGCGAAAGAAATATACAAACAGCAAAGCAATACGGAAACTTGGGGCGCGTGTATCAGAGCATGGGGAAATGTAAGGTACATATTCCACGTGAATACAGAGTATCCGATTGTTTATTAGCTTCTTCGTGGTCAGTGAATAACCGGATACTCTGTATATAAGTAAAACCCGCAACGTTTCTTCGATGTACTAAATGTTCATTTCAGGAAGCTGAGTCGATGCACCTTAAAGCTATAAGAATCAAAGAAGAATTATTAGGATCAGACGATTACGAAGTTGGTTTGAGCGTAGGTCACTTGGCTTCGCTGTATAATTATCACATGAACCGATACAGAGATGCAGAAAAACTTTATTACAGAAGTATCAAAATTTGTAAGTGTCACAATAATACGATCGAATTGTGTTATCTGTTTTTAACGAAATTTTTAACGTGCTAGATTTAAAATGGTTTGGTGAAAGCTACAGTGGCCTTGAATACGACTATCACGGTCTCTTAAACGTTTATACGAAATTGAACGAGTCTGACAAAGTTCACGAGTACGAAGTAATTTTTAACAAGTGGAGGTTGTTGAGAAGTAAGCATTTACAGTCAGAGGAACCGACCATCGATCCTAAAAGATTGCCACAACCGATCAAAGAAGTAATCGAGAGATTTTTTTCTATGTAATATACATGTACATTAATTTTTTATCGATCACTGACTCGCCGACTTTACTTACAATTGATTTTTATTTCTTCGTTGAGGTGACTCGAGCCAAAGCATAAATGAAATCTCGAATTGCATTATTTGATACTGTGATAAGGTATCAATCATATATTCTTTGGTTATGTCGTAAACGTTCTTTAAATGTGGTCACATGAATTTTTTCATGTCTCTTCTTTGTACCTCACCATTTTGTATGTATTAATTACATTTCCAACTAGTTTTTAGCAAGAAATTGATAACAATTAAGTTGAATATCTCGGTAAGAAGAGATAACAAATTGCCAGATACTGAACGATCTGTTAAATACACAAATCTAGTGGTATCAAACATGTGATATAGTTACTTTCTACTGAATATGTTGTTCCTGTACAAACATTTTAATAAACAACAGATCAAAATGAAGTGAATGGATTTCGAAGTAATTAGCGGAGAAAAAAGACGGTATTACAGGATTATGTACAGACATCGTGCAGTGGAAATAAATATAGAAGTGAATTCCCCCTTTTTTTCTCGATACGAGGAATCAGAAACTAATGGTAATTAATGAAATTTATATGTTATTTCTATTGTACGAGGCTCATTTTAATAATGTAAATAACAAGATAGTAGATAAATATTCATAATTTTCGAATAACTCACGTACATTCAAAAGCTTTAATCTTTTAAATTACAATAAACATTAAGTAGTACATAATTTGTATTTACACGATATTTATTTTATCACTCCAGTTGTCAGGTAATAGGAATCGTATCTATTTAGCTCCCTCTCGTACTAATAGCATCTCTACATCTTCCTAAAAGTAATTGACATACATTTTTCAATCGAAGTTACTTTCCCAATGTCTCCTTACAATTTATCAACGTGATTAAATTACCAAATTGATATTGCACATCTTGTTGGACTGATCTCTTTAGAATATTTAGTCAGGTGTGTGTGGTGGTTCTTGGCTAAAATACGGTGCTGTGTCTTGCACCAATAAAGTATGGCAAACATCACAGACTCTGGATGGTCTTTGTTTCGGTCCACTTTTCACAACGTGTGAGAGGCAAGACTGACAAAATATATGGCCACAATGACGACAATGTACCTGTATAAAGACAGTTTTATATCAACGCACAGATCATAAATCTGACCTCCTCTCCGTCAGTGAAATTCCATGTTAATCACCTTTTTTCTTGTAACTGTAAAAGCAGTATGACAACTGGGACATTCTTCTACATCCTCCTCGTGTTGCCATCTGACTTCACTACCAGCTTGCCTGATTCTCTCCAGTTGTACCTAGAAATTGATCGCAGCGTTGAAATTGACATACTTCTCACCCAAGATTACTTATTTCCTTTGCTGGCTATACCTGCAATGATTGTGACAACCTAACAAAGTCTTTCTGGACTGCTTCGCTGGTATCTAGTTCCTGTTGAAGACTCGTCACTCTTTGCCGTAATTCGGCCACTTTCAACTCGGCCTCTTTATTTTCTTTTAACACGACATCCAGTTGTTTCTCCAAACGTTCGAGCTTCTCTTCTCTTTCGGCAAGAGTTCGATGATCTCTGACATATTTATCTAACTGTGTTCTGTAAAACATTAACATTACGTCCAAGAAATTTACTAAAATGCTCTAACATTATGAAATTACACTGTATTACCCTAAACCGCTAATTTCATTCTTCAACTCCAGTATTTCTTGTTCCTTTACTCTATTTTCCTGTTCCATTTGTTCGTGGAGCAAGGTCACTTCGTATCGTAAAATTACTTCCTTTTCCTGCGCAACCTCCTGTGCAACTTTAGCAGTGATCAAATCTTCTCGCATTTTCAAAAGGCTAACGTGCAATTCCTCGACATTGTTCGGCATATTAATACTCTCACTCTGCAGTTGCTGGGAATGCTTGCTATGTTTGCCAACAAGATTCTCATTTTCCTTTTGCAGTCTGCAAAGATTCGACTAGATTTTCAATAAAATTTTGTCAGGAATACCATGACAAAAGGAGCAACTTTGGTCACATTGAAAATAGAACGAATGGCAAAACAGAACCAAGGATATTACTGAAAATGTTCTTACGCTATAAGATGTTTTTGTACTTCCTCCCGGCGTCGTGTTAATTTAACAAGTTCATCTTTCGCATTCCTCTGTACCAGTTCGAAAGCTCTTTTCAATTCAGTTAAAGTTTGTTGCAACGTTTGCGAGGTAGAGGTTAATTCTGCGACTTTGATTTTATGCTCCTCTTTCTTTTCGTTCCACTTCTCTTCCATTTCTTTACGAAACTCCACTTCCTTGGCTAAATCTTCCTTCTGCACTTGCAGCATACGTTCCGAGTCTAACAACTGTTTCTCCAAATCTTTAGCAGTTGCCTGTATTTTAACTAACTGCGCTTCGTAATTAGCGCACATATCACAAGCCGGCTCAGATGAACCTGGTTCTTGTTGTCTCCTCTGTAGTTGAGCTTCCTTACACTTCTGTAATTCGTCGTCGGTCGCCCTTAGCTTCTCTTTTAAAGCTTTAATTTCTTCTTCCAGTGGTACTACTAACGATCGTAAAACTTCCGCATCCTCCTGTGCCTGCAAATCAATATTCTCTAGTGTTCGCATAGAATACGTAAAACTCGTAAGGAAAGAAAAAAACCAAGCGATAAAATAAACACCTCATGATGATGTGTTTGAATGATTAATGAACACTTTCTGAAATGTAGTGCCACTCTATAAATTCATTGCAGAAAAGTTCAAAAATCATGTACTGTTATGCTTACGTACATATCTTTTTACCTTCCTCATGCTCTCTTCGAGATTGTCAGGGCCTAAAGACAGAGCATCTGCACCTAGTTGTGAGACTACTTTTCGAGCTATCGTTTTCGTAACAGTGGAGAGAGATATCTGTGGGCCATCTAAAGGTGGATCTCTTGGCAATTGCGATTTTAACAATACATTTTCCTCTTGTAACTTGGAAAGAGTCATTTTTAATTTAGCTACTTCTGCATCTAACTGTTTGCGCGAACATGAAGATTCTTCCACGGTCTCATGTATAACCCTCTGTAAAGAGGCTATTTCTTCCTGCGCTTTCCTCTTTTCAATAAGCATATCATTCTGAATTTTCAAGTCCGCGACGACTATCTGACTCTTTGCCTCATCCAATTCATTTTTCAATTTGGCATTCTCTTTTTGTAAATTTGTATTATCTTGTAACCTTCTTTTTAACTCTTCTATAGATAAAATGTTCATATACTAATGCATGATCAAACCTGTTCTTCTTCCAATTATTATGGTCGTTAATACAGGTTAAATTTACCTTCTTTTTGGAGAAACAATTCCTTCATCTTGGCTCTTTGCACATTGAATTCCTCTCGCATTTTAACATTTTCTGATTCCAACCTGTTTATCTTCTCCTGTAGATCCTCTAAATTGCAAGGAACAGTTGGTAAAATTCAAGAAATAATATTTTAATGCCGATAGATCAATGATCGTGTTTATGATGAACGGAATAATTACTGTTCACGAAAACAAGATCAGAGTTTGATCCCGAGTTGATCGAAGTTAACCAAAGTGCGGATGAATAATATGATGCGAAGGGAAAAAATTGACGAAAGCGTTATTAGATGTGACGTACCGCTTCCGTTCATGTTGATCGTTTTATCTTCAGTATGGTTCTCCATCGTTCGATGATTTCGCGTGACTAAACTGAATTTTGTTAGGGTGGGTCACTGTCTTTCGTATAAGACAGGGAAATGTACCTTGCAACTCCTCTCGGCCGTTCCTTTTGATGACATTATGGCACGTGTGCCAGGAGCAGCTTTTACATTTCACTGACATTCATTCTAAGAACGAGGCAAGAATCACGTATACGCGGTTGGCCACGCAAAACAAAATACCTCTCTCGCCGAAACGAATAAAATCAACCTCAACAATTTAGCGGTGTCTACTCAGAGCGCAGCGGTACACATTATCCAACATTATCAGCACTTCCTCATCGGTATCGATATTTTGAACGGTGCACACTCGATAATCGAGTGCTCAGAATCGATCTACTTAATTCTCTCGTTTGACCGTTATTTCAAAAATATACGCGGCACCGTTGCAATTTACCGTAAATCAATAATATTTTCGATCGTTACACGTTGACGTAGCACAACGTCAACGCGCGTTTCTTTAACATTTGATTTACTTACATAATAAAGACCAGAAAACGTTGTATTCTGTGTTATGTAAAATACAATCTAATTACAAGGCACTCGACAGCTATACGTACATTTTCGGTTCATACATTACATCGAGTGTAGTCATTAGAAATTGTGTTCTAATCATCACCGTACGATTTATATCAGTAGATGGAATTGATTTTTATTTTATACGTATACATATAATAACATATATTACCCTTATGCCGCATTAGGAACCTGAAGTTAGCCTTTTTGAAGTTTCAGAAGATAATTGTTATACCTGCTTATTTCATGTAGTTGATGTTTAATATTTACTAACGATAACGACGTGAACAGAAGATGAACAAGCGAAATCGCGGAATGTGTGCGTAAGTATATATAAATCCATATTTATTTCTTATTGTTTCTCCGGGAACAACAAATACACAAACAGTTGAAGTATTTGTTAAATCATTTCATTTAGTAATGATTCATTCAATTTTATTTCTCAGTTTTATCAGCAGGGAGATTAAAAATAATATTTACTGATGAGATTTAAATGTTTCCTGTCAAAGTTCATCTCTCCCGAAGATAGGGCAAGAAATCCTTCACGACGGTAGTGGAGATTTCGTGCCCCATCGCTGATCTATCCCCTCCTTTTTAAATGAACACATTGTGATTCGTGTTATTACCAGTTATTAGGCTCAATTACGTTTCGAAAACTGAACAAAAGAATCACACGTAAAAAATCGATCAACGAGAAAACGTTAGTGTTTCTCAAACAGTCGTGAATTCTCGGTAGAAACGCCAGATCCGACAACAGATAAAGTGGACGTAACGGCCGTAACGCGCGCGCGGTATCATTATCAGAAATTGTGTGTTTAATGACGCTCCGTAATCCGCACACACACATGATCAAGCGAAGAAACAGTTGAAACACAGTTTCTGGATAGAGAAAAGATCATGAAACTTTAGCCTTGAAGTCACTTTCATTACGAATCAAGTCGATCCTTTAGAGTTGCGTTTTGGAATTGACACCGATAGCCTGCACATGGCATCGAGTCGCTCGTAATGGAGATGTTCCCGTGTTCGACGATCGGTTAACAATTCGAGATCATTGAAAATTTCTGATTCATGTCGAAAATCTTCGATCAAGCATGGCTATGCAGTTACGTTGACCAAATCTGGATGGCCGATCCCTTCGAAAGGTAAGGTCGCCATGTCCACTAGAAAACTCGACAGAAGTCAATTTGCGCAGTTATAACTGCGGTCAGAGAATTGCATCAACAATGACAATTTTCTCTACTGGTTAGTCATCGCCGCGTAATACGTTACATACTTAATAACTCCTCGCTATGTTGCAAACTGCGTCAAGTTTCGTTGATAGATCGTTTGTTTCTTTTATTTACCATGTAGGCCACCGATAAAGTGCGGTTAGTCACTGCCTATTTGTATTTTCATTTCGTAATGAGCAACAGTTAATTCGCATTTAGTAAGAAAGTATCATTACTGATGTTTTAGGACTGACGTTATTAAATTACAACATGAGTACGCTATCGAGGGACTGTAAATTGGAAGCAACTGGACCAGCTATAATGCAGAGCCTGGATAGTATGCGTATTTGTGATATGGATGATTCCAACCAAGATATTGTCTCCTTAGATGGGAACTCCGAAAATAGAATACATGTGGAATGTCAGTGCAACAAGTTTGGAAGTTTTTTATTGATAGATGGGCAGGAGCATCTTAAAGTTTCAAGTGCTGAACAGTTTGTGCAAAAATTGAATTATAAAAATAGAAATCTCAAAGTAAAAGTAGTATCAATTTTTGGAATCACTGGAGACGGAAAGAGTCATACTTTGAATAAGACGTTTTTCGAAGGACGGCAAGTGTTTAAGACATCGAATGATCAAAATTCGTGTACATTAGGTGTTTGGGCTGCCCTTGACCCTGTTCTTAATGTGATATGTCTGGATACAGAAGGCTTATTAGGTACAACCATGTTCACCTATTTGTAGTATTGTAGAGATTTTTCTCTTATTCAATATATTTATTCTTTGCCAGGTGTTACCTCACATAAAAATGAACGAATACGATTGTTGCTCAAAGTTCTCGCTGTATCTGATGTTGTTATATACAGGACGCAATCCGAAAAATTAAATACAGATTTATTTACATTTCTCGGCACTGCTTCGAGAGCATACAGCCATCATTTTCAAGCTGCCCTGCAAGCAGTGGGACATCGAGAAGGAGTTCAAGGATCCTTGAGTTCTCTGGGACCAAGTGTTATAGTATTACATGAGACTAGATACACCATACCTCTGACCAACAGTACATATTGTCAAATTCTCAGATTAAGAGTAATTACAAAGTAAAATTTCACGTGTAAATGAAAACGCATTGTTTCCATAACGAATGTATTTTCCTCCTGTTGCAGATAGTCTAGAAAACGTGGAAGACGTGCTCAGAGCACGGTTTGTTCAACTGAAACTCGAAACGGAAGCATTTAGTTCTATAAAATACGTCGGCATACACACGAAAAATTCTGCGACTAACTACGAACGTCTACGGACCGCTGTTAAAAGAGAATTGTATAATAATAATATACGATCTCCTAGGAAGCCGCACGTAGTATACAACACGTTGAAAGTTCTAAACGAGACGTTTATTGGAGAGCTAGATAATGCCTCTAATGTATTGTTTCCTGATCAATACTTCACCTGTCCTGCAAAGTGTCTCAGCTGTGGATCTAGGTGCTGCAACAGCATGGGGCATCTAGAGGGTAAACCACATAGTAGCAATAGCAAGTTAGTCAAAATTCTATTAACAATTTTATATCTATACACGTAGACATACCTAAGCATCTAAAAAAATTTATGAATTTTATTAGATGCCGATATCAGAATCAGTATGATAATGTAACGTATATATGTAAAAAATGTTATAATGACGGAAATGAAGTACAAATGAGACGCGTTCAAAATCAGAATGATAATAGTTGGTATGGTTTAGTTAAGTATGCGTGGTCAGGAGATGTGATTGAGTGTCCACATTGCGGAGAGATGAGTCGTCAGTATTGGTACAGTAACAAAGATCCAGAAGATTTTGCTGTTCGCACAGAGATCACGCACGTATGGAGTACGGTACGCTGATGTGTCTTTCATAAGTATGTGTGTCCGAAACGAAGGCAATTACAAATAAAATTGTGTACCTTTTTAGGCAAATAATGCTGCAACGCAGCACAATACAGCGCAAAGGGTAGTCGATAGTGTATCGTATATTACCGAGGCTGTGACCAATGTTTCTTTGCAACCAACGAAAGTAGTTTCAGCGTGGGTCGCGGATAAGGTCGCCCCGTCTTATTGGAGACCGAATAATGAAATAAAGCACTGTCACAAATGTAGAACGCCATTCGGGTTGACCGACACGAAACACCACTGCCGAGCGTGCGGTGAAGGTTTCTGCGGAGAGTGTTCGTCCAAAACTAAGTGCGTCCCGTCTAGAAATTGGCATACACCTGTACGAGTTTGTGATACCTGTTACGACAAGAACGAGCCTACCGAGTCTTCGGAAGATGTTAATGCGAGAAAAGTATCTGAACAAGTAATCTCTACTCTCAGCGCAGTTGGTACCGTTTTGAACTACTCGAAAAGTAAGATGATATGTACCTATGAATATATCTAGTAGCATTAATATTCATATTAATATTGGGGTTTCTATTCTGTGTCTAGCATTCATTAAAGATACAGTTCGGCCATCTTACTGGATCCCCGACTCGGAGATTGTTAATTGCCACATATGCAAGCAAAACTTTTCAGTATCGCTTCCTCTACATCATTGCAGAAATTGTGGACACGGTGTATGTCATAACTGCTCACTAAATCGAAAGCCCGTACCGCACAGGGGATGGGATGAACCAGTTCGCGTGTGCGATTCGTGCGTTAACGTCGCATAAGAAACATTTCGGACAATCTTGATAGAAAAGATACTGATTCTTTTGCCTAACACATACTACAGAATTGGATACTTGGGCGATTTAAAAAGTGTTTCCCAGTTTTTGTACAAATTACTTATATTCATATTCATAATGTCTGTGTAACTTCTATTCGAAATATTGAAATTCTCTGTTACTGATACGAACTAAAACT
The DNA here is from genome assembly GCF_001652005.2 of Ceratina calcarata. NCBI lineage: Eukaryota > Metazoa > Arthropoda > Insecta > Hymenoptera > Apidae > Ceratina > Ceratina calcarata. The sequence continues at coordinate 455,716 of NW_017153019.1, forward strand.
ATGATTTATTTGTGTAAAAAGCTTTTCCTGTGAATAGTGCCATCAGTGTATCTACGTTTTCTGTGAACAGACGTTGCAGAGCGATGACGGTAAATGAACATTGACAGAAGAACAGAATGAATACACATACGATTAAGAAAACAATAGTTAAAATTACGATGTCATAGTAATATATAGTACATGGTGCAGTATATCATAGCGTTATGTATAAAATAATGTACAAAATCTTATCGGCGAAAGGAGTCGATTTCTAATCAGCATCACATTCTATCGAGCTGTGAATGTTTCTGAATTCCAAAAAAGCATTTGTTATTTTATGATAGTACTCAATGTCTGCTACATTTTCTAATCTAAGAAATGAAACTTCATCCAAGTAAGGAATACTGTAATAAGTATGAAAAAAGAATAAACGATAAACTGTCGAGATGTTTAAATAAAATACCTATTGAGTTGAGCTCTACTTCTGCAGTATCAAAAATATTAGCCGTTTCGCGAGAATTTAATTTTCACGTGTGCTAATTAAAATATGCGATTAATCGATGTTCGAGATACGATATGTATAAGATGCCTTTCGGTAACCACGTGATGACGTCAAAATATGGCGTCTCAATCAGCTGGGTGTTGTGCAGAGTGTGCTTGAGATGCTCGTCTTTAGAAAATCAACGAAGACTGCCGTCTGTCTACTCGAATACGTGAGTTCTTTCAAAAAGCCTGTACTATTTAATTCGTCGTGTTCGCAGTTCAATTATAAACTCTACGTGTATAACGACAGGTTACAAATGGCACGGTAGAAAACAGGAAGACGCAAAACGCTGTTTCATTTCTTAAATCATACCGATTTAGTTTTGATCATGGTGCTTCAAGCGAATTGAGAACACCCTCGGCGTGTTAAGCGAGACGATTATTAATTCATGAAGTCGCGTGAAAAGTATTCCATTCTGTTTAAATTTAACGCACCGAAAGATGACGCGTATGTAAAAATACATAAAATATGGTCGGTGGAAGAGCTTCGTGAACGCGTTCGAATTTGGGCCTCCTAGCGCGTTTTATCATTTTCTCATAGTATTCTTAAACGTTATGCAAGTTCTCTAGACGAAACACGATGTACACGGCGTGCGAGCAGATGCCGAGGCCATTTTCATGTTTGCTCCAGTTTCGTAATCATTATCAACTCCATATTTGAATTCAACAAGTAATGCAGTGGCATGTTTCTCTGGTTCCCGAATTTCTGCCGTCTCTTCACGTGTTCATGTTCCATCGATGACCTGCTTATATTTGTTGCAACATTCCTTAACGCGCAATGATACAGGAAGATCATGATCGTAAGTGCGAAGTGCATTTTCTCAGAATGTGACACGTCTCTGAAAATTCTGTTTATCGCGTGATCCACGTATGTATCTACTGGCTGATTTTCTCTGGACGTTTTTTCGTACTATCTGCGCGTAAAAGGAAACCACGAATTTCGGTAAACGTTCGCGAAACTAGTTTGGCTACAACTGCGTGTTGATAAGAGCGAGAAACGTGTTAAGAAGCGGGCTACGGCAAGTAGACGCCATTTTTTTCGAAAACGGTTTAAAAGTACATTATCGGTGCGAAGAATTCTATAAAACGGCACGCGTAAGAAACAATTGAAAATCTATCGATTATTCTAAAGAGCACAGTGAAAGGTGACGAGAGATTCATCGATTTCTTCAAAGTTTATTTTCTACTGCAATGTGTTCTTAATGTTACGGCCATTTTGTCGCTTATTAGTGGATAAACAAATGACGATGTTGGTATGTACTTTGGTTTCGAGGCTAGAGGCGCGTCACATGCGCGGAAATTCAACTTTGCTGCCTACGCATCCCTTTTGTAATTATAGTAGGATTCCTATATGATACCAAAAATAGAAAACGAACCAATACTCGTCTTCAATTAAAACAAAATCTTTATGGTATTCTTCGCGCGGTTTTATGTTTACTTCGCAATAGTAAATAGTCGATGTTCTCGCGTCTGAAACTTTCGTTGCACTTGCTCTTCCAGAACGAATTTTGCACCGCGTTTTTACACGTAACTATTATTTTTATACATACGTAGATGTTCATTAGATTTCGCAACAGCGTACACTTGTTTCGTGAATGTTCTCGTTACTCTTCACTTTTCAATTTTAGCGAGTAACAAAATAAAGACTCGCTCGTTTCACGAGAGTGACGTTATTTTCATGATTAGGGAGCTCTCGCTCCCGTTGATCGCGGAATGATTTTTATTTAATCGAACCTTGAAATTGTCATCAAAAATCACGAAATATGTAATAATCTTTACTTTTCAGTGACGAAGAAGGTCCTTGACACAATATGCCACCAGATAGACCTGATGCATCGGATGTTGAAGTAGGATTAAACAACGCGCAAGTTTTCAATTTTAGAGAAACAGTATACACAATGAAAGAAAAAGAAAAAGAGAATACAAGTAGTTATATAGAAGGAAATTCAACCGACGACCTCTCCATGTCCGAAAAATTAATTGAAAAAAATAGCCAGTCAGACGATGATCTGACCTCTTTAAGTTGGCTTCATCAGCAGAATCTATTGAAGGGTTTGGACATTTCAAACCCTAAAGCGATGAAAAATGAAAATGTTTTAAATAACAATGTGTGCGACGACATGGCAGATTTTTCCGAGAACACTAATTCTGTGTCAAGCTTAGATGATGGTTATTGTCCAGGTAACTAGCGTCTTTCTCGATCAATTATTTAAACTCTAATCCAATGTCATTTCCTTCATTTTTTTATTATCACAGCAGATAATAACATCAAGATAAACAATACGGCGTCGCATGGTAATAGTCAAAACTATCAGCATTCGAATAAAAATGGTCAAAAATCAATACAAATCTTTCAGGAGTCGGTAAAAAATCATTACAATACATCACAGAACAGTCAGGCGAAGATATCTTTGAACAACAATAATCTGCCAGTCTCAAATCGCAATAAACACCCAACTCATATACCATATGATCCTCATTTGCATAGAAACAGTAAACCACCATATTCATTCTCTTGTTTAATTTTCATGGCTATTGAAGATAGCCCTGTAAAAGCTCTACCAGTCAAGGAAGTGTATGCTTGGATTTTGGATCACTTTCCGTATTTTAGGAATGCTCCGACTGGATGGAAAAATTCTGTTAGACATAACTTAAGCCTGAATAAGTGTTTCCGTAAAGTAGAGAAGGCGCCAGTAAGTTTCACATTTGTCATAGTACGATCGATCGAGAAAGATTGTATCCCGTCTTAGGGTTAACATTGTAGTGAAAATTCCTTCCGTTCTAGAATTTGGGCAAGGGTTCATTGTGGATGGTAGATTCCCAATATCGTCCGAACCTGATACAAGCGTTGTCCCGTGCCCCCTTTCCTCCTCCCACTGCTCAAACTTTGTCTTCGCCCGAAAAGCAGCAAAAGAAGAGCACCAGTACACGCCTTCCAGATCCTATATTGTTTCCATACCTCTCCAAAAGACTGGCATCGAGTAACATTACCGAAAACACGGACACGGAAGTAGATAGCGACGTAGACGCAGCTGCAGCTGCTATGCTTTCTTTTAAACATGGACCTATTATTTTAAACCACAATAAAGGCAAAGTATCTCCTCGTAAACCGATTACAATTCAATTTTCGAACAGAATATTTATTATCGTATCGAATTTTCACGTAGATCGCAAGAAGAAAGTACCGGAATCCGATGTGTTGGTTCCTGTAATTACTAGAAGCTCCAGCGAGGACCATACTTACAGTTGTATTACCTCAGTGAGGCAGGACAGGTAAGAGTATCATTAAGATTTTCTAAGTCTCTTCTGAAATTCGTTATTGCGCATTACGAATTCCTTATTTATCCCTGAAGCAAATATTCAAAGAAGGAAGCGAACGCCGACTCTGACGAGCAGCGGAAGATAGCAGAAGGTGCGGATGCGCTTTTGAACTTAGCGGGTGTCACCACACCGCCGAATCAGAGTAAGACACATCACGTACAAGGTATTAATTCAACGCCAAAGTCTGAAGGTACGTCGAAGATGAAGAAACGTTCCGCACCGAGCGATTACTCGAGCCCACCCGAGAAAAGGCGTAAGCATTGGCCAAAGTGGAGCGAAGGGAAACGGTATTTAAAGCAAATTATATAAGAAAGAATCTTGGTTTTACGTTTATACATGTAGCATGGCAAACTCCCTATTCTTCTTTTTTACATTCAAGCCCGAACTTGGCGAAATTCTATCACTAGTATCGGTTTTCGAAGCAGGAACTCGAAATTTTACATCGCTGACAATGAATATATCGTCTTTCGATTAAGACTAACGTTAGTAAAGATTTGCATCGAAGTTATCTCCATTCTTAGGCATGTAAGATGAAAGAGTGAGAAAAATGCAATATATTCTGCCGTGTTAAAAAAGGGGGAAAACTTTATCAGGTGCATTAAATGGAAAAAGGAGAGTAGAATTATGGGGGGTGATAGATCGTTATGAAGGACAAAGTAAAGGAAAAAAAAAAATTGGCGGTCGCTCAGGGTTTAGAACTCGCTATATGCCAAAATGAATTCATTAGCAGTAAGCAACAAGCAATAATAGGTGGATAGTGTAATTAAAAAGGAAGAGTTACTTTCCTGAACACGTTATTAATACGTGGACGCAATTACGAGCAGTTCATAGAATGTCAATGAACGAGAGACACTATCGTGTACTAAAACTGAAGTAATGATAAACTCTTTAGACCTATTGTGACAATTATACATATTAATTCATAGAGAGTTTAATTAATGATAATAGAGTTCTATATTAGGTTCTTTTGTAGATATGTATAGAAATATAATTAATATCTATTGTATATTCTATAGAGAAATTGATAATATATTTAAAAAAGATTATATATATATATATATATATATATGTATATACATATATATATTCATACACGTATACCTACACACGCTCATTCATTTACACTCGAGATATACCTGGTCATGTACGCAGCTGTATGTGTGCAAATTGCGTGCCGCAGAAACTATCAATAACTAAAAAGAACTCTATAAAAATCGAGACACAGTATATTAAGGATTTGAAATGAAAGAATGTTATCATTTCATGCCTTTTTCTACTCTCTTCGTGGCTTTTGAGATGACTTTGAACAGTGCTGTACATACGTAGATCCTTCAATGTATACAGAGACCAGTTTTGAGAAATTTTGTTAAAACATTAATAAATATATCATGACGCGAGTTGATATATGTATATTAATCGGGAAGAATATGTAAGGATATAAGAGAGGAGCGTCATCCTATTTTTATAGAAAAATAAAATAAAAAACAAATTTATATATATGTAATATAAAAAATGTTGTGAATACCTGATAAATAATGAAGATGTATATGACGGTAAAAGATATCAAATATTGATAAACTGGTCTTGTAAACATTGGTCGTAGTTCTATATAGAGAGAACGTATATTTTTACAGGGCACTGCCCGCGTGATAAAAGCTCTTCCTAATAATTGCTAAAAAAAGAAGGAGAAAGAGAAAGAAATATAGTTCATTAGCTTGAACCATTTACTAATCGTATCTTGTGTGACACTACAAATGCAGCATGGTAGCGCAGCCTCAGCAAAATATGCCATATATCGTAAAATCTTATTCGCGAGGGGGACGAGATGCATAATCATGATTTCGAACAGTGAGGCAGAGCTCGCGAAGAAAGCTTAGTCACCAATTTCTAAATGTGGCGAGTCGTTTGATCGGAGACGTTTCTAGTCTTACGATTGTACTATGTAAAAAGGGGGACGACATTGGTTGTTAGGTCGATAATATTTAAGCGTCATAGTGCGATTAAAGTTAAATTGTTACCTGCAACATACTTGTATGTTACTGCTGGCTCAGATACATTTCAAGCGTGAAACTTATTATTGTCGTTTATTAAGAAGGTGCAGTTTAGTTTAACTTATTAATACACTATATTGTCCAACGTTTACTATGTAATTATTTTCTTGAAGTGGGTCATCGTAATGATTTTAGTCAAGTACAGACCGTTACACTTGGAAGAACTATGCCAACACCGTATGAAACCTTTAGATGTTATCGATGTAAAAGGAAAGGATGTAGTTAAGGGAAGACACGCGATAAACGTAAAAGGGTATAAAATATCTGCAAGGCGCGCTGCCAAAATGTTTTATGTGATTGTAGCTGATCAGCTACAAAAGGGAGAATAGAATCCGAGAAACAAGTGGGTGGGAGGAAGAATGCCATGTTTATACGCGATCGAGGAAACATTTCAGTTTTTTTAAGAAAACGTATACAGTTTATGTAAATGTAAAAATGATTCTATTTAGTACGTACGTATTTGTAATATACATATTATATATATGTATAAATTACGCTTCGGAAGCGAGCAACGTGTTCAGTAATGGACACTCATTTTTTCGAAATTTGTATATGCACGAGCAAGACCAGTTCTTTTGTAGATTTTACGTTTTCTATTGTCTGTGATATTATTGCAAAAGTGAACACACATTGTTGCTGTTGTTGTTAATTATATTTTGGTAAAACAAAGATTTTAGAGCTTTATAAGTTTTATCGTTTAGAAGGGGAGAGAGAAAGAAAGAGAGATAGTGTTCCCGACACTTTTCTGATATTATATTAATTGGCATTCTTGCTGACACCTGAACATTCTGATCTAGATAGGAAAACTGGCATCTTTGAATTAGCAATATATATGATAAATATATAATTTTTACGATTGTAAAAAAGAACGTAAATCATACACGATAGTCATTGCATCGAGTATTCCTTACCGAGTATTTCAGTGGCATGCGTTGCGAAAATATCATTTCTCCGTTGTAACCGTTGTACGCATGCTTATTTAAATCGACATCGAATCGCCGTTTACATCATGTAACGAACAAGACCGGCTGATGCTGATAGAAAACATTGTTAACAGTTAAAATACCGAAAAGAAAAGTCAACTATGCGAAGCAAATTTTTCATTACATCACGACTAGCCACGGACAATCAAAATGTAACACGGTATTTAATTTGCTTCCAATACATGACATCGTGCCAAACGCAGAAAACATTTATTTTGAGGAACAGATGTTTATTTATA
>NW_017153019.1:464266-474165 GCF_001652005.2 Ceratina calcarata
ATTATTATTATTAATATTAATATAACTATTACTCATTTTAAATGAAACACATTGTAAAATGTTTGTTAAGTTTTTGTGACCTTGCTTATATAATTGAGTAAACTATTTAATATTTTAGACCGTAACCGAAATAGACCTTTATCAATGAAAAGAATGCGAAGTAACCGAGTGCGAGCAGAATTGATTGTTTAAATTTACACATTACCTTCTCGAAACACGCTACAGCATGTATTTAATTATCTATATTATACATACACGTATATGTATAATCGTGAACAAAGTTATTGATCGCAAAATTGTAAAAGAAACAGACAAAAATCAATTATTGTTAATTAATGTTACTTTGAATACAATATATTAATATATATTTCTATATTTAAACTCTAAATTATTTATGTCCGTCGTGTAACCATGTTCTGTAGCGAAATGTGTTCGCTGCTTACGAAATCATTCTCGAAGTCCATACAATTTCAAAACTGGCGCCAACTGCAGAACATTTTTCTGCAGGTAGACCGAACCTTATTGTGAAGATTTCCTTTTCTAGAAACGATGTAAAATCGATTGGACGATGCATAAGCTGAAAAATATGAAAATTTTCACCGTCGTTGGAAGATTCCAACCGGCAAATCTCTTCCCATAAGCGATTTTTTTTAACTGCATATCTGAAATTCAACATGGTCACGTGACCGCTCGACAATATAGGTACCAACCTGCACGCGAGTACCCAGATGCTAGATCCCAGATCGAGGCACACACGTCGTCGTCGTTACTATACTTTATCGCGGTTCAAAACCTGTCGGTCTGCATTCCAGTGTGCTGGTGGACGCCAAGCGTCGTGTCTATAGGAAGTCGAACCCGTTCAACTTGCCAACGCTCCCCGTGGAAAAAATGAAACGATTCACCGGCAGAAATTATTAACGGATCCGTCCTTCTCCTTCCGCGAGGACATTATTTTGTTCGGTTTACGGGAAAACGAAAGGATCTGGAACGGATAGATCCTGCGGCTGGATCGAAGGAAAAAGGGTGAGTGTCGCTGAAGCATGATTAAGTATCAGCTATTTGTTTTCTTTCTGTGCCTTTGTCGCCGACCCCCATCAGTTTTTCATTTCCGTGCATCGCGACAATTCGCTTGCATTCTCGACTGATGATGAACCGATGAACGGGAATGAAACTGTATCGAGCGATCTGCTTATCGTCAAAAATCGTGGTTGCCGTGTCGCCTGTCCGTAAAGGATCACCTGCCGGAAGGGGTGAGCCACCGGTATTCTCGGTGAAATTTGAACGTAATGAATAGATCGCGGATGTTTAAAATTCTAAATGCTAAAGAGACGAAGGGTGTACACGATGTGCGCAAAAGTTCTTGTATCATAATACTTGGAAGCTGACTCGAGTTTCTACTTTGGTTTCATTTCTTAATCGTGTTTGAAAGTATGGGAATTCACACGAACGTTATTGCAGTTAACGATGCAGCATCGTCAAGCGTAATTTATTATTTTCAACTGACGATACGCATTTAACGATGATTAGAATTCGAGGTAATAAGTACCGCGCGACTTGATGCGCTTGCGTTCAATTATCGTGTTTATGTTTTAATCAAAGTCTAGTCTCAATGCGTACGTCAAGTACGTCAAACTTTATATTATATTAAGTCCCTCGGCAAAACTGGTCGATCGCTCGATCTCTTTGTCTGAGAATCGTAACATGGAATTCGGCACTGAGCATCGAGGCTTCTCAGATCCCGGTGTCGATTGATTGATGAAAATGAAGGGGCGCAAAATAGCAATTTTAGTGAACGCAAACTGTTAATGATTTGATAGGCGACGGTAATGGGAAGTAGATCAAAATAGCGTATGACACATATAGAGCTAAATATTCGTCTCTCGTTCTGCTAACCGTACCATGCATACAGAGTCGCGAAAATTATGTTAGTCATGTGCCTTGTATTGGTACGTAACTCGAAGATGTGATGAGAATAAAAGTTCGCCAACGTGATTAATCGGCGATCGATCGAGAGGAAGGATCCACTTGTCAGAGAATGCGTCCGATTAACAGGAACCCGATCTTCCTGATTCCTGTTCGTTAGGGCCTGCGGAAGTTAAATTTACACCAATTTCGTCCCCGTTTTAAAATGCATCCTCGTCGTCTTCTTCTAATAATTTATTATACCGCTTTTAACAAGATTTATATCAAATTCTCACAAAACGTGTCGCGATCATTTTTCACAAAACCGAGAGGAATGCTGGAGCCAACGTACTACCTTCCATCGTTTTACATAAATTGTAATCATAAAATTTGATCACAAACGGGACAAGTTATACGCGAAATACGAATGGGAGATCGAGCACAGTTTTCCGTATTTCGGCCGATTATACGAGATCCACGAGTTCGTGAAAGTGGATCTCGATTCTCTGTGTATATCGAGCGATCGGCGCCGAAGAATCACCGGCGCAAAAAGGATTTAGTGCAGTGGACTGTGAGTGTTCCTCTGGTCAACGACAGGTTGTAGAAACGAGTCTAATTCTTGTTCAGTTGTATGGCGATGATACGCGTGTATGCGTGCGCGCGTGTGTACACGCGTAACTCGGGTGGCATTGGCTCGTTCATAGGGTTAGGCACACGGAATCGTCGCAGCGCGCGCGTGTAAGGGCTTGACAACCACTGCTTTGGAATTCGAGTTCTTTATTTTTATGAGAGGCAACGTCGGAAACCAGCCTCTTTGGAACCCTTCTCACCTGTTACATACCACCGGCATTTATGCTACCATTTAACCAGAAGTTAAGAGTCCTTCCATGCATAAAACACGTTCAACTGTCTCGCGAAAGGACCGAACCGCAAGCTTTTTGTTTCCGTGACTTTGGTTCTAATGAAAAATGTGTTGCTGCTCGAGCACGAGTCCGTCGAACGATCCTCCCTCGAGTAGATCCGCTTCCTCGTAATAAATGATCGTCGTAAAAGAATTTCTGGACTAGAGATTAAAAGATCTTTCCCGGAATCTGGCGAAATTAAAACTCTTTCGAGCAATTATTGGACATCCTGAGGAGAAGAGAATCGTTCGTGTCGTTGATTCCTGTTATTAGAATAAGAATTGTCGAGTAGGCGGGCGAGTATGGCGTGGTCCACGAATGGATCTGCCTACATTTAACGCGTACGTTAGCCAACGGATAATTGCCATCGGTCTTGATCGTGTCAGCACTCAGCACGGTTTTCTGATCGTCACTCTCGACTCACGATGGTCAGACGTTCGCACGTGGGTGGAAAGCGGTACGCTGAATGAACGTCGGTTTTCATCACCGTATATGGTCATTTTCACGTTGTCTTCTTTGTGGTGTCTTTGTTGGACTTAATTCATGATCTTATCACCCATTCCGAATTCACTTCCCAGCATCTTTTAATGCATCAACCCGATATCTCGAAGATAATTGCAAACTTCTTTTTTACAGACTCAAACGATTATTCTTTCAAATGAATTGATAAAGTGCTTTATTAACGTTTCGTGCTGCTCCATTGCAAAGTACATCAGAAGACATCTTACATACTTATTATTTATTAAACAAGCTTATGAGAACCAGTCGTGGGGAATCGCCCGAATTCTTAATTCAACAAATTACAAAGTCAAATTTCGCGGAGGACGCACGACTCCGTTCCTTTTATCGGCTTTAGGAATCGCCTTGATTGGCGAAACCGGCAACTCGACGGAGGCTTTCAAAACGAACCAGCGTTCGCGTACATATTTAAATCGTGTTATATTACGTTTCACTGGAATGCGCGACACGTTCCATGGGGACGAGAGCGGATGGCGCGCGTTCCTTCCGAGATGACGAGCCATGATCAAAACTAGAATGAACGCGTTCTATTTCCACGTTGAACTCGCCAGATTCTAAACTTAAACGTGGTTTGGCCGGCATCAATTTTAGTTGGGGCCCCTCTGTTTCTGGCGCCTCGAGTCTTTACATGTTTGTCGCCGTTCCATCTCGAGAGAATCAGGTCGAAAAAGAGACCACAGAGACCGAGGCGAGCTTCGTGCCCGGCTAACGTAACCATCGTCTTCTCTTCCTTGATTGCAGAATGTGTCAAGATGCGACCTGTACCCTCTTTTTGTGGCGTTGTCACGGCTCTGCTTCTCGTTTTAGTCAGTCTTGCGACAGGTAAATATTTTCTTACATTCATTTCCCGACTTCGTCATACGTTCGGCGAGTACATCGAGATTTTATTCAGGGCAAAGACAGGAACTGGGCATGACTTTCACGAGGCATCCCCAGCCCTTGGATGCGCCGATAGGCGACGAGGTGAACTTTGAGTGTAATTTGAATCTCGTCGCCGACCGCTTCTCTTGGCGCCATAGGCCGCTGGGTTCGGATAAGTGGTTACCGGTTCTTCACGCGGCCAGCAACGGTGGCAAGACTTCCAGGCATGTGGTGAACTTCGACGACGAGTCGAAAGCCGGTGATTACCGCTGCATCGCTTACTATGGTAATATTTCGTTAACATTTTTCTGGATTCCGTTTAAATTACTACCCGACTGGGCTGATGCTTGTTTTTCTGTTTTCCAGGCTCGAGCGGCTTAGCTTCCGATCCAGCAAGATTGACGCTTGCCACTTTGCAAAAGTTCACCGACAAGAGCGACGTAGTCATAAACGTGCCAGCAGGGAATACCGTGCCTATCACGTGTCCTGTGCCTTACTCCGTTCCGGAGGCCATAATTCAATTTTACAAAGACAATAACGCCATACAAAACTTCAGCATAGTAGGTAGTACAACTATGGTGATCGAAAACGTTCAACCATCGGACAGTGGATCTTACCGCTGTTCCGCTAATAATTACATAACGACGCAAGTGTATTCGAGTAACCACAAGACTGTATTAAACGTGTACAAAAATGCCAGCTACCGGGCGTCATTCTTCGTTAAACAACCGCAAACAGAATATAAGATTGTAAGAGGGAAGAACGTGACTTTGGAGTGCTTCGGTGCCGGATACCCAGTGCCTTCTGTCACATGGAGCAGACTGGGCAGCCCTTTACCTTCAAACTCCGTAAAGACTCCGATGGGGTTAACAATAATCAACGTACAGCCGGTAGACCGGGGAGAGTATGATTGTATATGGAGCGGGAACGGTGGCCACATCAAGTCTGTGATCATACTGAAAGTTATGGAGGCGCCGAAGGTGACCAAGTCGCCGAAAGCATCGACGTTCTCCGAAGGCGGGGAATTGGAATTGTCTTGCACGGTGACCGGTGAACCGCAGCCAAAAATCGAGTGGTTGATCAATGGAGAATCTCTGACGCCTAGCGACAACGTGGAAATTAAAGGTTCCACTCTGCTCATCTCCGAAGTGGAGAAGAAACACGCTGGAATCGTTCAGTGCGTCGCCAGCAACGAATACGGTTCCCACTCGGGTTGTAATTTCCTGAGAGTGAACCCTAAACAACACATCGGAGTGGCCGAAGTACGACCGGATTATGGAATCTCTAACTCGAGACATAAGCATACTAGGGGAGGCGGAAGACGAAGAGGCAAAGAGGGGAAACGCAAAGGCACCGGTAATTCGTTGCGTTTTGCCATTTTGTATACCAATACGTAATTCGATAAATGTTTCTTTTTCTTCATTGTATTTATTCATATTTTCAGCCGTGCTGGTACCGCCGAATCAACCGAATGTCACGAGACTCTCGGACGTATCCGTGATGGTCAGGTGGTCGGTGCCTGAGAATACGGGATTGCCGATTCAGTTTTTCAAAGTTCAGTATCGGGAACTTGGACAGAAGATGAACGGCAAACAGGGCAAGTGGATGACCGCAAACTCCGAGATACCGAAGCACGTGCGGTCGTTCGAGGTGACCGATCTGCAACCCGATCACACCTACCGGTTTCGAATCGCTGCCGTTTACTCGAACAATGATAACAAGCTCAGCCTGAATTCCGTCCGATTTCATTTAAACAGAGACGGTGGTATCGAGAGCAATAGAATGCCGATACCACTTTTGACAAACATCGAAGCTTTGAGTCCGCACGAGGTACTGCTCATTTGGCAGAATCCCGATAAGTCAGTCAACATTGATGGTTTCTACGTGTATCATCGAGCGTCGACCACGGCTAGCGATTATATAAAGACTACGGTCGAAGGGAAGGATTCGTGCAACATAACTATTTCTCATTTGCAACCGGATACCACGTACGAATTCAAGGTGCAGAGCTTCTCCGTGGACGCTGCCTCAGAATTTTCTCAGATACTCTCGAAGAAAACTAAGAAGCCCGTGATCACAACCGAACATAATAGCGTTCACGATAATCGGAACGACGGTAGCAATCTAACGTTGGACAGTCGGGTGAGACCCGCGGATGATAAAAACGTGAACATGTACGCTATAATTGGTGGAGTTCTCGGTGGATCGATTTTACTGGGTGGTTTAACAGCGGTCGCTGTAGTGTACAAAAGGACGAAACATAAACAGAGTCGGGAATCATCACAGAGTGAAGGTAAATTTCATTCGTAATGATTTAACAGTTTGAAGGAGTGATCAAGAAGCTTGATGGAACATTGGGGATGTTAATTTTGTCTTTTAGGAAAGCCGATAACGAACGGGAGAGTAATGAACGGCGGAGTAACCGATTCGAAAATAAATATTACGTCAAATCCACTGGCTGGTCTCGATACATCCGAAGATATAATACAGCCTAAGGTCGGTATTTGTAAGTAGCAATGTCAATAATTATGTCAGAGGATAATTACTCTGTCAGAGGAAAAGAATGACTGAGGGCTGTGTCGAGCTTGAGAAAGAAACGAGAATCTCTTATCAGTACTGTCTGTTTTGCTTCGAGTTCAATTTCGATCGTCTACGGTCATTCAATTTCCCTAATTCGAGTTAGATGAAAAAGAACATAGGCTATATTAGGCAAACGTAACGCCAATCGTATACGTAGTCGTGGCTATTTTTACACCCTCTCTCTTCCTCTATCTTTCAATATTTGTATCGCGACTAATCGTACTATCGTGTGTGTGTTCTTGCCATCTGTAACCCTGAGCGGAGTCCGTCGATAGCAATACATTTTTCTTAAAGTCATATCGTATCATCGATAGTATTAGCATGAGGCTTCAGTCGCACCTTATCAGTAAATACAAGTAAATCTATTCATACAAATGTTTATACTATATACTCCGCCGGTATACAGCATATCTTTATTTTTAAAATGCGTTCTCGTCATGCTTTAAGGATGTATTGGCTATACAGTCAATCTCAAAGGTTTATGCACTTTAGAAACGCATTTTTTAAAAAGAAATCAGACGTCGGAAGAACATTACTAATAATAAACAACAACAAAAAATTTTCGATTTTTCCGAGATTTTTCCAAGGGATACCCCTTCAGATTTTGCAAAATTTTCGTTTTTTGCCAATAACTCCTAAACCGTTTGATCTATGGGAAAATTGCATACGACCTTTCTTGTAGAGGACGACGAGATCTATAATTTCTGTATAAAAGTTTGTCGCTAGCGTCAATAGTTTCCGAGTAATTTGCAAAAAACTGTTTTTTCGTTTTTCGTCAATAACTCGTAAACTATTAATGCTAGCGACAAACTTTTATACAGAAATTGTAGATCTCGTCGTCTTCTACAAGAAAGGTCCTATGCAATTTTTCCGTATGTCCAACGGTTTAGGAGTAATTAAGGAAAAATGAAATTTTTTGCCAAAAGTTCGCCGTTTCGACGCTGGGATGGTCGGATTTTGTCAACATCAATAAAATACCAAATAATCATACGTAACTCGTTAAATATCGAAGTTAGAAGGAAAACAACTTTTATTTCTGATTTCTTTTTAATTATAGGAAATGCGTTTTTCTAAGGTACATAAACTTTTGGGATTGACTGTATAGCCAATACATCCTTAACTCATTCCACACGAATCAATTTTTTTTTAAACGACGCATCGTCTTTTTCCCTCTTTATTCTTGCACGCGACTGTATTCTGAATTTACATTTGGCTGACGTATTTCTGCTTTCAGACTATTCGATATTAAGGAGTCTTTCCTAGCTTTAGCAATTGGTCGCGTGCTGCTCTTTAAATTCTACTCACTATCCGCACTCTATCTGGAAGCCGCTTTTCTTTAGTTCTTTCCGAACACCACACACGTACGTTGCAATAACTACCCTCCCGAAAGAAAAAAAAGAATGAAAAATAAGAACGCCTGTGTCTCTCTAAGCGAGATCTGAAAGAAACGAAACGAACACGCATGTTTCTAAACAGACCGGGCAACAGTCGCCGATGGAAATGGCCTCGTTTCTAAACGGGCAAAACAACAACAGCAACAACCATAACAACAGCGACACTGCTGGAACTGACCAGTGAACAAACCAATAGACTGAGAATGCCTCCCTCTGCTCCAGGGATCACTGCCTATCGAACAGCTTCTCAGCGAACAACCATTTCCTCTGTCGTTTCGAACAAAAATCCTTATCCACCGTCCGGGAACGTATGTATGTATTAAATGTTGCGCGACACTTGCATTGATACGACGCAGACGTCATAGAACGCCTATGAAGAAAGAGGAAAGCGCGATTTTTGTGACTTCTGACGATGTTCCATCTTCTTCTCTTCTTAGTGAGATTTTAATTCTATTATATACAGACTCTGATCACCCCGGATAAGTTATGTACAATGGATGTATGTAGATCAAAATGGAATCGCTGCAAGACGTTTACAGGGTGTCGTAGTAGATATGCTCAAGAGTTTCGTGACATGAGACCGTGCAAGAAATCCACTTTCGAAATCAGTATGATAATTTGGCTCGTTTTATATTGTGCACAAAGAGTGTGCTATATGAAATGATAATCAGATCCATGGTTCGATCAGTTGTTTCTTTGCACAACTCTGTTGAGATTAATAGACGAATAGTATTCCTCTAACGATTGCCTCCTATACATACAGTTATCTTCGTTTTCATTATGCGATTTCTTCAAGCTCAATGTAGAATAGGAGATTCGTGATCGATCATGAAGTGGGTATACGAACGTTTGCGAAGTACCTGTCCGATGACATTATCGGTTTCGCTGCCTTTTCGTCTCTCTATCTTTTGTTACTATCAATTCTACCTTTGCCCCCTTTTTTATACGCACGTCATGATCGACATCGACATTAATTACCGAAGGTGTTAGAATATAGTTCAAGACGCGAGCTCACAGCTAAGTGACTCTTTCCTTTTGCGATATTTACTCGGTCATATTATAACTTTTGATCCAGGCAGCTTTTACGAGTTACGTTTGTTTCCTAATTTAAATTAGTTAGCGTCCATTATTTTACGTTGTAAATACTAGTGATTACGTATGAGTACGTAGGTACATCGAATTTAGAGCCGGACGAACGGTGTTGTGCCTGATAAAAAAGACAGCTGTGTTATGCGTTTTAAATTATTATCGGTGATATTGAAATTTTGTAAGAACATTTTAATCGTTACGAAACGAAATTTAATCCAGGTTTCGTGATCTTATCTTTATACATCAGATCGATCTTATTTATACATTATTATTGTTGAACTGACATATTAATTATTATTAACGAATACATTTTTGCGTTGAGACATGTCTTATTGCTGGTAGATTAATAGAAATAATCGAGCTGCACGTTGCTAACAGTATTTGTTACATAATAATCAAGATGTTAACTTGTAATTACAGTATTTTCCTAGCTTCGAGTTAGCCGCAATAATTTCATTCAGCGATCAATATTAGATTCCTGGTGGTAGTCAAGCTTTATTATAAATCACGTGTGGAGAGGAAGCAATTTCTATATTGATCAGATTTTATATGCATATGAAAATCAAAGTCACGTAATAACGTTTGTAAATAAGTATTGTATTTTGTAAAATTTATCCAGCGTAACGAAATTTTACAAGGTATATTTTAATAT
>NW_017153020.1:0-2111 GCF_001652005.2 Ceratina calcarata
CGTGGTACAGTAGGCGTTCCATACATGTTAGACGTGGTTCAATAGACGTTCGATACACGTTCGACGTGGTTCGATAGACATTCGATACACGTTGGACGTGGTTCGATAGACGTTCGATACACCTTGAATGTGGTTCCATACATGCTGAAGAGTAGTTCGTGTAGTCGTTTTATAAATAAGGCGCATCGTAAGCACGTGCTATAAATGTATCGTCTTCGCAATGAGAAGTAACATACATTTCGTACGCCAACCTGTTACTATACGTATAAAAAATTTTGATAATAAAACACTGTTGACACATCAATTACATAGACATAGTAGTTTACTACCGAATACTATACGTTGTATCATTTGTGGTTCATCAAATTGTGGAAAAACTAATGTGTTAATAAGCTTGCTTGAAAGTCCACATGGTGTGCGCTTTGAGAACGTCTATGTATACTCTAAATCATTGCAACAACCGAAATATCAATATTTGGAAAATTTATTGGCTCCAATCGATGAAATTGGATACTATACATTTTCAAACAATAGTAACATCATACCAGCGAGCGATTCGCTCCCGAATTCCATCTTTATCTTTGATGACGTAGCGTGCGATAAACAGGATACAATACGCGAATATTTTGCAATGGGCAGACACTCNATGACGCAGAACAAATAAATTGGCGGCGACCCGGCCTGATCGTCTGATCCCGTCAGTTCCTTCGAATTTTTAATCTCTGCAACCAAGAATATCCGAAATTCTATTATTTCACGTTTACACGTGTCTATTTATCGCCTGCGAGTTTATACCGCTCGCAGGTGTTTATATGGACTGTATCTGTTTGACAAGGAGCGAGATACCTCGTACCTTCTTGTCTTCGACAAGAGAATCGATCGCTCTGATCCTCTTATCTATTTGAAAACGATCTTTACATTCGTTTTGAAGCGAGAAATCGCTGCGCTCAACACCGGTCCCTTTCTTTCAAAGAAATGACTGTCTGCAGACTCAATGCTGCCCGAACTTTGCTTTCCAGGCGGAAAATTAATGCAACGTTGGATTTCGATCCGCAAATCTTCGAAATCCGTTGAAGACCGGGAGCGAGTTTGCGACGAGCACGTCGTTCCAAACCGCTGTTTCGTTCCGGCTTGAACAACTTAAAAAAGCTGCAGGCTCACCGAACTCAGTTGAAACCACGGAGCGAGACGCTATGGAGTTGGTTGTAAGGCAACTCCGTTTAAATTGGGACGATGCCGTCTCAAACAGTTTCTTCTTCCACCGAAAGGCAAAGAGATTAGCCTCAGGGTCTTAATCTCGATAGAAGATCCCTAGAAAGCGGGTAGTCTGACTCGTACAATTGGTCCTCGATCTCTTGAGGTACACAAAATTTCACTGGGGCCCCTCGAAGTCTCCGACGTTTACATGCTTTTAGTATAGGCTGGAAACTTGGTTTTCGGCCCTGGTCGAACTTACGGTCGGCTCGAAAAACGCCGCGCCGCACCGCACCGCACGCTCTGTGAGAAGTGACCATTAGTCGTACACGCTAGTCGAAGGGGCAAAGGTCCCACCTTCTCACAAGATCTCATTTATTCCATATACGTTTATATTATTAATCCTAATACCTTTCCACCCGTCAGTCTCAACACATGGTGGCAGCGCATGCGTGAAAAGAATCCGCGTTTAACAAAATAAATAAAATGCCAGGCGACACACAAGAATCCGTTGCGTCGCAGGTTAGTGTAACCGCCGCAAACCGAACGTCCGCCGTCCGAGTTTGATTTTGCCAAGCCGGAATTATGGCCGACGTGGCTGAAGAGATTCAATCGATACGTTTCAGTGGCAAACATTTCAAACAAAACAGAACAGGAGAAAATAGACCTCCTCTGTTATGTGATGGGTGAGAAAGCAGAAGACATCCTCAATCAAATAATAACCCCGAAGTGAACGAGGATACTACGTTAAAAACGGTGCAAGATAAATTTTTCGGCTATTTTAAAGCCAAAGAAGAACACGATCTTTGAAAGGCATAAATTTAATACCAGAGTGCAAAACGTGGACGAAGCTGTGAATTCTTTTATAACAGCACTACATACGTTGGCTGAGGGATGTGAATATGGAACGTTAAAAG
>NW_017153022.1:0-259 GCF_001652005.2 Ceratina calcarata
AAAAAGAGACAAACGACTCAATGATACTGGACACGTCCTTCAAACACATGCTGAAGAACGTAAAACACCCTCTTCGTTAGACACATCCTTTACAAACACAATTTAATCTATTAAAAAACCCAGAGACTCGTGATCGAACGAATCCTATGAAGGAGCACGTACAAGAGCCACGAAACAACTTTACAAAGAAACTGCCGATATGAAAATCCAAAGGTAAAGGAGCCTCGAAAAGATCGGACACATCCACACCATGTAAAAC
>NW_017153023.1:0-259 GCF_001652005.2 Ceratina calcarata
TTGAATATAGTTTGTAATTTAATGATTTTCCTTCTTTGATCACGAGCGTAACGTTGCTTATGTTTATTTGTTATCTCTCGTGCTTGTTTTATATATGTTTCATACTTGTTTTTGCAAAGTTTAAACAGTTGATCGTAAGTGGTGCTTGAGGTAGTGGCTATTGCGGAAGGCAGATTAACTTGGTGTCCGAATGTTAATTCAAACGGGGTAAAACCAGTGGTTTCGTGTAGTGAGGTATTGTATCCCATACAGATGAGCT
>NW_017153024.1:0-259 GCF_001652005.2 Ceratina calcarata
TTATACCTCCACCGAAGATTTCGCAGAGGTAAATTGTATTCTGATAATTTATATTATCTTGATCATTGAAATCTGCTGATAATTCATTTTTCAGTTATTGCGAATTGCAGCTTCCTATTTCATGATGTTCTTACACCAGTAGAAGAACAATTTACAGGTGGATATCATCTACAGACAGTTTTATACGAGTAATAAGTAAATATCCCCGAATCATAAAATAATATTCAATCATATTTTAGTGAATTTTCTGTTCAGAAAT
>NW_017153026.1:0-259 GCF_001652005.2 Ceratina calcarata
ATTTAATTCTCTTCAAATTAAGAGAGAAAGAAATTTATTACGACCTGAAAGACGCCCCTCTCGTTCCCTGTATCCAGAAATTTATATTACTTTATATGCCGTCATATTAGGATCGTCCCGTTGTTTTTCGTCCATTCGCCTGTAATTCCGTTAATTTGAACTCAAATTCGCAGTACGCGCATCCACCGGTGTTTACGTAATTGTAGGAGTTATTTATTATTTCTCGCGACGGCTCGGCCGACTGTCTGAACGTTACACC
>NW_017153027.1:0-259 GCF_001652005.2 Ceratina calcarata
GCATTGGCCAGATCCCACGTTACGATACGATCGGGCATTGGCCAGATCCCGCGTTACGATAGTTAATAACTAGAGTCTAAATAGGTTTAAGATTCGCGCCAGAGCCGACACGTGACCCCGTCTTCTTCTTCGCGAGACCGATAGCCGTAGAGTCACGCGTTCGAGCAGATACACATAGCGTCCAACGCGACAGTCCGTTAATAGTAGAGTCACGCGTTCGTCCGATACACATAACATCTAAGTCTAGTGATACCTTAGC
>NW_017153028.1:0-259 GCF_001652005.2 Ceratina calcarata
GGTCGCTGTTTATCTTTTCTAAAGGATGTAGGATTGTAGTCGTAACCGGCAAACGGATGAAATGCAGGTAATGCTTTACATAGATCTAATCCTAAACGTTCATGGAGCGCATTTACATCTGTAATGTCCATTAGTGGATACTCCACAGTCAATATAAATTTTCGCTGTTATTTTGTGTAAATTGCCTAACATAATTATAACGATATCTGTATTAGAGCACTTCACTACCACATTCGAGTCTGAGTTTGCTTTAGAGACA
>NW_017153029.1:0-259 GCF_001652005.2 Ceratina calcarata
TCCCCTATCCCTTATATTATTTTGAAAATAATAAATCAATTGCAAATGGTTGAAAAAGAAACAGATTACTTTTCTAAGGATAGGAACGGTAAGCAAATCTTCTGATTGACAATTACGTACAATTCTTAATCCATATAATCCACACACATTATTTTAAAAATTTTAGATCAATCATAGAGGGTTGAAAAAAGTAATCTGTTTTTTAAGGATGGGAGTAGCAAGCAACCTTTTGAATGACACCCACGTGCAATTCTAAATC
>NW_017153030.1:0-259 GCF_001652005.2 Ceratina calcarata
TTTCCTTCTAACTTCGATATTTAACGAGTTACGTATGATTATTTGGCATTTTATTCTTGTTGACAAAATCCGACCATCCCAGCGTCGAAACGGCGAACTTTTGGTAACAAATTTCATTTTTCCTTAATTACTCCTAAATCGTTGAATCTACAGGAAAATTGTATACAACCTTTCTTGTAGAGGACGACGAGATCTACAATTTCAGTGTAAAAGTTTGTCGCTAGCATTAATAGTTTACGAGTTATTGACGAAAAACGAA
>NW_017153031.1:0-3491 GCF_001652005.2 Ceratina calcarata
GTGCCCAGCACTTGAAGCACTGGATGGGTCTATTTTCTAAAGGTAAGAACCTGGCCGTTGACCATCCGATTAGTGCGGACTGTTTAGAGACTAGCTTGAATGCAGCGGTTTCGTTACATTTGCACCAGACCGTAGCAGTTCCTCTGGAATTGGGTCGAACTGGGCCCAAAATGAAACTTTCGTTATTACCGCATATATCACGTAGTGTATTATTTATTTCTTGGTGAGAGGAGGTTAGATCTAGGTTAGTAATCAATATTTCTTTATATTTTTTAGGGCAGGATATATTAATTTCATCAGGAGAGAAGAGAGAGCTAATTTTGCTCATTAGTTTGGTGCCGATTTCATTATCATTTTTCTTGGGAATTTCAAGAAGCAAGCCGCCGTTCATCGCAGAACGGGGTTTAATAGAATCTATTCCTAACTCTTGTAAGTTGATGTTTTCTTTTGCTTTAGTTAGTATTTGGCAAAGAGATAGTTTGCTATTTTTGTTAGCAGATATATGGATAACCTCAACATTACGTGGTTTCTTCATTGGTAAGGAGGATTGAGGTGTCCTAGGGAGTGTAGGAACTACAATATTAGGATTACGTCGGGTATTCGCTTTAGGAGAGAGGTTCCTTTTGCCTCTTTTCTTAGTAACGTCCGCCCAGCTTTCCGAAGTTAAGTTGGGATGCATATCAGATCTACCTGGTATCGATGGGTTGGGAGGAGGAATATCAAGGTTTGTTGGTGGATGTAGCATAATAGGTGAAGGTAGGTTAGTATTCATTAAGCGGGATTGATGAGTTTTCTCTCCAAGGAGATTTATAATTTCCTTTTTGAAATTCAAGAATCTAGTTTCTATGTTATTATTTATAGTATCTACAATTTTCTCTATTTCAGGTGGACTCAGGGATGGGATTGAGGAAGGAGACACAGAGAGGGGAGCAGAATCGAGTGAGGACTTGGAGGATTGCTTGGTAAGTAGATGTTCAACTGATTTGAGACGAGACTCTAATTGTTTCACTCGATTGGACAAAATCAGGTTCTCTTTAGCCAAATCATCAGATTTTTTACAGCTGTGGCTACTAGTTAACTCATGACCTAGTTCGGAGCAGACTTTTTTTATCTTTTCTTCAGTTTCTTTTAGCTTTTTTACATATCCTCCTTTTAGGTTAGAGGAAGTTTTGCGGACTATCTCTACTTCGTTAACACAATCAAGGAGTATTCCGGCTAAATTCGAGGAGATATCAACATGATCAAAGGAGGTGATACTTGTCCTATCGTCATCGGAGACGTTAGTGTCATCATATTCGGGATCGCTTTTTTTATACGCCTTTTTCTTTCCACGGCTGCTATTTTGCGATGATTTAGATACATTTGCTTTATCTTTTTCGGCACTCAAGGAAGCAAGGGCCCTTTTGCGTTTAGTAGAGGAAGTAGAAATAGGCAAAACCTTAGCGAATGACTCGTCAGACATTATGCCACGATTGCCTGACGGTGGAGTGCGTGTGAGATGGTGCCGAGGCGTATGCCCCAAGTCGTATGAGGAGAGATCTGGTCTATTATTGCGACCTTTATCACCGTGTGAAGCTGCAGTCGAGTCGCTTTCTTCGTCCACTGAAAGGTTCGTCATAGATTTATTACTGGCATGGATATTTATATTCTCAAAGGCAGTGGTGTTACCACTGAGAGATTTATCGAAATGAGCGGTTGGACTGCTTGTTTTTTGCGTGGATTTTGATATTTGGGTTTTGTTTGTTTGTTTTTTAAAGAATTCCATGGTTTTATGTTATATACCGCTTATACATCAAGGAGCGGGCAGCGCGTAGGGGGGTACACCCGTGGCTCTCCACACTCGACGGAACTCCGTCGACCCTACGCTAGCTCTTGATCCCCCGGGAAAGCTCGCACGGGGAACACTCGCTCGTCAGCACAGTTGGAGCTCCGATACTCCAACCCGAGATGTAATACCTGGCCAAGGCCCGAGGGGGGTATTCCCGGCCGTCATGTGCAAGGAAGGCCTCAGCAGTGCGAGGCACACATCAGCCCCCAGTGCATCAGGGAAACAACGCCGCTGATGAACCGGGAGCACTCCCAGCCCCCTCAACACATGCGGCAGCCCATACAAGCATTCATACAGCCATTCATACAGGAAAAGGACACGAGGGGTAGTGGACATCAAGATAGGGAGGTAGCGGACAGATAACAATTAGGATAGGTTAGGAAAACATAGGATACATACAGGTAAGTATTTTCTTTTCAGGTGACAGGTGACAGCTGAGTATGCATATCAAACATATTCTACATTTATTACAGGTAAGGAGTGCGCTATAAATTGACATTATATTATAATAAGGTTAAGATATTAAAATAGAATCAAAAGATGTAAAAATAATATGTTATGTGATAAAATAAAAAAGGTAAATGTCATAGGTGTATAGAAGTTATTAAAATAAAATAGTAAAAGAACCAGTCGATGTGTAAAACTTTATTCTCTTTTACACTTTTGCGTAGCAGTAGGTTTCAAGATCATGTTGACAGTTGTAGGTTATGTGATTCCGTGGATATTGTATAGCGTAGCTAATCTAATAAAGCATCGAGTACCGATCATGCGCAGTATCTTAATTATATTTTGGTTGGATAAATTCAGCCAGTCACGATGAGGTAAGACTTCTATTGGACTATGGAGATTACGTCATATTTTTCTATCCTATAATAGAGCAGTGTGCATGCGCAAACGAGACGGGAGTTTTGGTTGGGTCTCATTGACCAGTAGTAAGCATTTTGTGGTGCTATTGGTAAATAAAGCATGATCTTTCTAACGTAGGCGCATAATTCAAACCGACTGATTATAAAAGGTGCTATGTAGCAAGTAAATAATAATATAAGATAGTCAACACTGATGATAATAGATACTAGGTGCACGTATGAAAACTGCACTCCGAATAGTTTTACTCTCATATTTTGCACTAGATTATTAGGAGAGATATTCTTTCCTTATCCTCTTCAGAGGTTATGTGATTGAATATATAATACTCAGCTGAGGAGACAGGATGGGGTTACAGATTTTCGTCGAGCAGTTCTATCATTGTGTATGTTTCATAGAGATAAATTGAAAGATTTTATCACGGTAATAATAAGCTGCATCAATATTATTGACAGCTATAGGTTATGTCTCTTTACGGGGAAGAGGTTATTTGACAAACCGTGTAGTGCTCTGTACATAGATCATGCGCATAACAAGCGCGGTAGTGTGGATGGAACACGACAACTTGTCATAGTAATGAGAGTTCTTATTGGTTGTTAGATTTTCACGTCATACTCTGTGTCCAACCAGTGAACACAGCGCATGCGCGGAAATAGTAGGAGTCTTGATTGGATCGCAGGAGCCAGTCACAGGCAAACAATCATATCAATGGTCTGCGTAGGCAATGACGCTATATTGCCGTAGTTGGCGCGTAGTTTAAAACTGTCTAATGTCTAAATTATATTACTTAAGTTAGATT
>NW_017153032.1:0-259 GCF_001652005.2 Ceratina calcarata
ACTTTAAACATGAATAGTGTTTTTCTGTAATCGTTTCCATGAAATAGGGGGAAATGCTGAAAATTATGTCACAAGCTTGGAGAAATTGAATGGATCTTATAAAGATTACATGTGCAATTCTATGTCATTACGTTACTTATTAATTATGTCTACTTTGAAACGTTAATATGCTTCAGGTTTTCAGTTTTATTCTGTTGTGAATGTGGAAATATAAGACGTCTCAAAAGGAGGTTGGGTACTGGAATTAATATGATAAAAT
>NW_017153033.1:0-259 GCF_001652005.2 Ceratina calcarata
TCCTATCCGGTTCATCTCTTTCAATTATTCTTTCGTTTCTTAACACAGGCCATTTTAATAAATAATACGAACAAGAATTATAAATCAAGAGACTGGGGAATAACACTTACAAGGAAAGGTTTTGAACGGTTAGAATTGGATTTTAATGATATACAGCCTTCAAGTACACCTAAAAATATTAGATACGTATTTCTTTAGTTGCAGTAGCTCAAGTTTATGGGGTGAAATTACCCTCGAAAATTAACTGCTGTCAACGTAA
>NW_017153034.1:0-259 GCF_001652005.2 Ceratina calcarata
ATAATTACAATGTGGAATTCAGTTGCTTGCACATTGTTCTTCTAACGTAGTGAAGAAAGAAATATGAGACTAATCACACTTGCAGTAGCTATTGAAAACGATGACTATTTTCAAAGATTGTTTTCAAGGAGAAACGATAATAATATATGATAATTGTTTGTGCTTAAGGGGAGAAGATTATGATTCACCAAGAATAAGTGCATTTGTATTGCCTTTTGAAACAAGCTAAGAACATATCAAGACATTTATTGTCGAGCAT
>NW_017153035.1:0-259 GCF_001652005.2 Ceratina calcarata
ATTTTAATAAATGTCCCAATTTCTACTCACTGGCTCATGATTATGTTAAAAGGCAGTAAGAAAAAGTGCTTACGTAAACAGAAATTGGGTCATTTACTATACGTATTTCCATTTCAAAATTGATAAGATTTAATGACAGGCATTTTGCCTGAAGTCTACTAATTCTTAATTTTATTTAATAATTTGGTGAAACATTTATTACAGGCTCGTCGCATCCGCAGTCTTCCTGACCGGGATAGTCAGTGGGGTATGTAAAATC
>NW_017153036.1:0-259 GCF_001652005.2 Ceratina calcarata
TGAATAAATATATCCATGAAATGTTAAGCCTTGTAGATAAACTTTCGGCTATAGGAAAAGTTCTCAAAGAGAAGCTCATAATATCGATTATGTTGAGGAATCTTCCAGATAGCTATGGCACTCTTATTACTGCCCTGAATTTCAGATTGAATCAGAACTCGTTAAAGGAAAATTAGTCGACGAGGCAACGAGGCGCCAGAATTTAAAGGATGACTCTCAAGAACAGGATAAAGTGTTGAAGGTGATCCATAAGGACACA
>NW_017153037.1:0-259 GCF_001652005.2 Ceratina calcarata
AAAAAAGTTTCACTCGCCGAATATCTTCGGTGAGAGCCGAACCGAGAGACACGAGTGAAAGAGTGTACATGTTTATTTTTCATCAGTCATTGTTACACGATTTTGACTAAAATAATTCTGAGTAGAAACGAGATTTTTCTATATAATCTTCAATCAGATTGATTGATCGACTGAATACACGCAATTAAGAGAAACCAATATGGTATCACTACTGATTTAAACGATTAATGAAATCAGCCGTCAATCGTTAATTGATAAT
>NW_017153038.1:0-259 GCF_001652005.2 Ceratina calcarata
TCAATTGTTTTATTTCAGTTGAATATCAACCCATTGTAAAAGTAAGATGAAAAAAAGAGAATTTTAGGAAAGCGGGAAAAATAGGAAATGCAAAAGTAGCCAAGGAATCCTACTTACAAGTTTTAAATGCAGTAACGAAAGTTCTATATTTATTTCCTTTTCCTACTATTATTATGGGACAAATTAAATTCATTAACTAGTACTATTATTATGGGGTAGTATATGATTTTCATTTTGATTTCTGATTCATGAACTCTGA
>NW_017153039.1:0-259 GCF_001652005.2 Ceratina calcarata
AAAAAAGGTAAAGAATAGAACGGGAAGGGGGGGAGGAAAAAATTCGTAGGGGTTGTTGACGACACCCTTTAAATTGCGCCTCTAGCGAACCGCGACTCCGCCCACGGCTCGAAACACGGAAGTCGCAGCCGGAGTGCCTTTTACAGAGCGGATCCTCGCGCGCGACTCTCTTTGTACACACGTAACACGTACACACCCGGCATTATTCATACGCGAGTCACGTTATATCCATCCCCCGTAAGAAACGTCGTCGTCGTCG
>NW_017153040.1:0-259 GCF_001652005.2 Ceratina calcarata
TGACTATGTGAAAAAAGTTGGGAGTGCGTTCGAATAAGAAAGGAGTACGAATGTGGGTGACGGATCTTGATTTGCTGGAATTAGGAATAGGGTTCAGCTGGGAAGTAGCAAAAACGAATTCTATTAGCGGAGATGTGGAAAGAGGAAACTAGGGGGCGGTTGCCTAAAACAGTCCTTGTGCTTTCGGTTTTTCCCAATCTTGGATGCCGTGGATCGAGGATTCTAATTTAACTTTACCCTGACTGTGCCAGGTAATAGC
>NW_017153041.1:0-259 GCF_001652005.2 Ceratina calcarata
TCCCTAACATTAGGAATGGTGCCCTAACTGATTGCCGGAGGATTGAGAATCGGGTTATAAATAGCTTGTACTAACTTTTTTCCAGAAAATACCCGAACACTAATTCATTAAAGCTTACTACTAAAAACTAACGTAAAGCCCAAAATTAACAAGAATTAGAAGATAATATGCAATAAGGTTAAGGGAGGCCTCCTCCAGGGTTCGTGGCCCCACGTCACCGGACCCGTCCTCTGGTTATTGCTGAGGGCTGTAATTACAA
>NW_017153042.1:0-579 GCF_001652005.2 Ceratina calcarata
AAAGTATTATTCACAATCGTATATCGCGCACTACATTACTTTCGTGTATCTATGTGTGTACAGTAAATAAGCGGAATGAAACAAAAATTCTATGAAAGCATGATATAAGTATCATTCAAAGGGAAAATGCGTAAAAACGTTTATAACGATGGATAATAACTGTCTATTGTTTTTTTAACGTTTTATGCATCTCTTCTAATGAATCGAAATTAAAGAGACAGAAGCAAATAAAACGCAAATGAAACAATTTTTACTTCCCATTACGCGGTTGAAGTAACTTCGCGACGTAGTTGCTTTCAGTTCAGTTTAAATTGCGATCTACTCAAATTTTACAATTCCGAACACAAATTGTTACTCATACTCGTATATCCTGTTTTGTATAATCTTGTTGTGCAAAATCACCTGTTCCTGTTCCTCTTTCAATAATCTGATGTTTCTTCTTTAGGAAAATTTAGGTACGAAAACAATTGCACTGTTCTTATTATCTCTCAATTTTACTGTTCAGACGTTAGTATTCAATTAATTATCATAGACATTACTTTGAGATTATTTAAATCATTAATCGCTATTATTATGATA
>NW_017153042.1:1884-2767 GCF_001652005.2 Ceratina calcarata
ATCTCAAACTTGCCCATTTCTTTACCGTTTGAAAGGTTATTGGTTAACATGTATTTGAGCAATGCATGGTAATTTATTGACCATGATTATTTATTCTTAGAGGTCTCTTGTAGCGCTATCTGTCGTTTTACGACTTTCTTAAGGAAAATTAATTATATTAAAAGAGTTATCATCCGTTCTGAAAAATATATTGAAAAATATAAAATGTGAGGTTGTAAGAATGTAACATACGCGAGGATGTAACACTGAATCTTCTTCCCTCGTCTGTCTGAAGACTGTGTGATACATACAATTTTGATCCAGGCAAATGTTTGGGAATTATTTCACTTTATATGGAAAAATAGCCGAAATCGGGTAGATTTTCGGCTAAATGTCGAAAAATCTCTTCTTTCTACGCCGATTCCCATGGGTTTTTCGTGCTGAATCTTCTTCTCTCGTCTGTCCGAAGACTGTGTGATACGTACAATTGTCACATCCCGGAGGTCTCGCTCGTGTTGGTGGCGGGACACGGCTTACACACCGGGTTATTACGTGAAGCAAATAATATGCCGCAATCTTTCGGGACCGGCGCTTGCGTCCGTGTTATACCCGGGGACCCGTACAGAAGGTTGGCAGCTCCATTCGGAGCGTAGTACGTATGAATGTACCTGGACGATAGTTATTACTATCGTCTCGAGAGTTGTTCCTTACACAGACGTGTTCCAAGCGTCTCTGTATGCTGTCCTCCCTTCGTAGCGATGTAGCTCGATGATCCTCTTCCGTAGCGTTTCAGCAGGAATGTAAGTACGATGAATCTCTTCACTGGCGTTGTAGCAGGAAGGTAAGTAAGAATGATTGAGAGTCGATGTTAAAGTATTAAAGATGAATATATTCTTTATAATGA
>NW_017153043.1:0-259 GCF_001652005.2 Ceratina calcarata
CCGGGACCGTTTAAAGTCGGAAGCCCTTTGCCATTGCGGTGGTAAAAGTCGCATTCGTCACGGTGTCGTGACCATCATACCCGCTCTGCAGCAATTTGTTGTAACCGGTTTTCGTTGGTGCTGTCCGGTGCATCCTCCTGCGTCACGGCATACCGGTACGGCCCGGGACCCCGGTCGCAGTTGTAGGCCCACCGATATTTTCGCATAAGAAAATTGCTAAGCACCAAAGTGGCACGACGTGTTCGTCACAGGGCTCTCT
>NW_017153044.1:0-259 GCF_001652005.2 Ceratina calcarata
GATCCTCATTCAAACTTCTAGTTCCATTAATATTATCAGAAAAAAAAAAACGAAGATTTATTAACTTCTTTTCAGTATAAACTTGTATTTCATCCGATAGTGACACATTCTTTAACTTCAATTCTTCGTAGGCGCTTGAAAGAACGTCATCTAATTGCTCTAAATGAGTCACTATTGCTGAGTATGTACTTTAGAATGTCAACTTTGTTATATTTACAAACTAAGATAACTAAATTGCTGTCTTTTATAGGGTTCTCTC
>NW_017153045.1:0-259 GCF_001652005.2 Ceratina calcarata
CTCAGTCGAAATTTCTAAATATCTTTTTATAAACGTTTATTGTTCAAAAATTTAGTTCTAAGCATCCAGTAATCTCAATAAATCCAGAAAATTTAACTATTCCTATGATATTAATTTTCACGTTAAGTTACCAACTATATTTCTAATCTTTATAAACTTTATTAAGAAGGGGAAAGATGTAGACAGGTCACAGTCAATTTATAGATATTTTCTTTGTATAAACATTTATTCTTATTTATACAGTTAGACCAAAGTACAC
>NW_017153046.1:0-259 GCF_001652005.2 Ceratina calcarata
AAATCTCGCATCGCCCGAGATATGTAATATTTCCAACCATTTATTTAACGTCTGTGTACCGTGTAATAAATATTACATATTTCTTAATCATATATTTAATATAAAGCAACTAATAAGAAAAGATATAATACTAAGAATTCTTTTCGCGAAGTTGCTTTGATTAGTTTGAAGTTTGATTTGAAAATATCATAGAACTGCAGCTCATTACATGAGGAAATTGAAGATTTTATGATTAAAGTTGTTTATGACAAGGATTATC
>NW_017153047.1:0-259 GCF_001652005.2 Ceratina calcarata
AAAAGAAAACAATAATCTGAGATTTGAATACGAGAAAAATTTACACAACTTATTAGATTTTTACAAGGTGTTACCGCAAGATCAATATCCGCAATTACATACAACTTCCGCAAAAATTTCATGTATGTTCGGATCAACTTATTCGTGTGAACAAATTATTTTCTATACTGAAAAAGGACGAAATCTTTTATTAGAAATTCATTATAAGTCATTACCACACTAAATGTTCATTAATAGTTCACTCATGCGAAACGTTCGT
>NW_017153048.1:0-259 GCF_001652005.2 Ceratina calcarata
CCTGCGCGTTTCCAGAACGTTCGCTGCCGGTCATGTACGCATCCCTTGCGTGGGTCACTCACGGGGCGAGTCTGGCG
Source organism: Ceratina calcarata (assembly GCF_001652005.2). Classification (NCBI taxonomy): domain Eukaryota; kingdom Metazoa; phylum Arthropoda; class Insecta; order Hymenoptera; family Apidae; genus Ceratina; species Ceratina calcarata. The sequence goes on from NW_017153048.1 coordinate 78, forward strand.
TGGAAGCTTCTAGAAAATGTCCAAATATGTATCCCCACTCCGGGAAAGGGCCTCATTTTGGTATAAAAGGGCGCTGGACCACAGCCCTTCGGATCATTCTGAACTAAGGGTCTTAGAACGTGGAAAAGCTGTCTCACCCTGCTGAGAATATTCGTGTGAGTCTAGACTTAGATTTTCCCCGC
>NW_017153049.1:0-259 GCF_001652005.2 Ceratina calcarata
TGTCTCGTAAAATTAAATTAAATTTTTATACTAAGTAAATGAGTTTCAATTAAAAAAATTAAACCTAAGACTCTTTTATTATTTGAAATAGTAATATCCATGCATTTCACTTTTGATGTTATGAATTCTTCATATGTTCTGCAAATACAATTGTATGCAGTGAAATTATTAAACACAAATGTGTGTACGTATGTAGTCGAATATTTTATAGTCGAATATTATATTTAAAAGAAAGTAGAAACTGAAAAACAATTCCCAC
>NW_017153050.1:0-259 GCF_001652005.2 Ceratina calcarata
ACACAGCTTGCAGTATCCATTTTTCAAATCTTCATTACACAATCTTAATTGTTAAAAACAATAAAAATAAATGGAGAGAAATAAATGCTTATATTCCTTATAGAACTTGCAATATTTTTTAAATTTAGTAATGCAATCTTCATCTATTAACAAATACGTGAAAAAAATAAGAAGAATTGAATTCTAATGGAGATACCGTTAGTAAGGAAACGATTATCATTTTTTCGACGCCCACACTGTTATTCTAATTGAACGAAGA
>NW_017153051.1:0-259 GCF_001652005.2 Ceratina calcarata
CTCATTTAGAGAGAAACGCCATTAAAATTTTAATTAAGAAACTTGTAATTAATGTCATTTTCAATTAGAGAACTTGTAATTGATGTTATTTTAATTAGGAAACTTGTACGACGGGACGCACGGCTCGAGGGTCTTATCTATGGCACCAGGTCTCCAGGACCTTGAGATAATTCCATTTAGGGTAGCAGCTTACGATAAGAAAGCGAAAAGAATGGCGTTCTTCGAACCAGAACGATCGCACGATTTTAATTTCATATCC
>NW_017153052.1:0-259 GCF_001652005.2 Ceratina calcarata
ACCAGAAAAAGTACATTGATCGAATTATTAAAAGGTTCAACTTACAGGATGCAAAAGCTGTTTCGACACCAGCTGATGTCCATGCACAATTAAGCACAATGGTAGAAGATCAAGTAGAGACACAAATCCCATATAGAGAGGCAGTGAGAAGTTTAATATTCGCTGCAATAGTCACAAGACCTGATATTGCCTATGCAGTGGGAGTTGTGAGCAGATATCTTGACAAATATGGAACTCGCCACTGGAATGCAGTAAAAAG
>NW_017153053.1:0-525 GCF_001652005.2 Ceratina calcarata
CGTTTCAAATTTTTGGGTAGAGATTTTACAACCCATATAACCTTAAAACTGAATGTACCTTCAATATAGGTGATTCTTATTTTGTTTCATCGATTAATAAAATGGAGGTATGAATGTTAAAGTGAAAACAGCGAGCGTATGTTTGATCAGTTAATTAGTTGGTTTGTCCTTCGGTGAAGTAAGCTTCGTGGAAGGCAAGAAGGAACGAATGGGTAATGGATTAGAAGAATGGGAAACGAGCTGTATAATTTAATTGGGAAGGGGGGAGGGTGCATCGTGTGACAAGGGGCATGTATTGATACTAATCACTTAATGAAAAATCGATTCGTGTTAACTCCTGTCCATTAGCCATCGTTTTTCATTCCACCTTGAAACGGAAATTAACTTTCGTTTTAATTGCACTTCAAAAACCCCTCCTCTAAAGATTCTTTTTATTAGTTTCAATGATGTATGGATTTAATAAAATGGACAGATCTTCAAACGTATGGCAGAATTTTTTATGTGTATCAATCGACAAACTGGATT
>NW_017153053.1:2757-3417 GCF_001652005.2 Ceratina calcarata
ATCAAAATTCTGTCATTCGACATGAGAATTCAAAATGTAATTTTTTAATAAGCTTGCAGAATTTCTTAAATTTTGTACAGTGTTTTATTAATGTAATATCTAAGTGTTTCCATTAATGAAAGAAGCTGTACTATTTTAATGACAGTAAACATAAAAGGATGGGTGGGACTAATCTGGACGGCAGGAACCGCAAGTTCGTTTCTGGATTAGAAAATCAATTCAGGGCTTGGATATAGGAGAACGTTGAAATCATATTTAAGCATTTGCATTTGGGGTCTGTGGTCGCTTTGTGCTATCTACGCGCATATCGCTTCGTGCAATCCATTATATTTTCACCGCCTGTCCACTCTCGTTTGAACCGCGTCAATCACCAAGAAAATTCGTCCCTGATCGATTTTTTCCCCATCACCAATTCCAATCTTTTACTGCCATACTTCCCCACGTAAAAAAAAAAGAATATAGGACACGAGTTGGTTTCATTTTAGCTATATTTATATTGGAGAGTAAACTGTATTTTATAGAGTCGATGTTTCGGTTTTCATTTATTTTTATCAGCAAATTTAAAACGAGTATCAAAAACGAAAAATAATTAATTGAATAATGGGAGGGAATAGTACATACAGTGCTTTTCACTTTTAAAATTTGCATGTATTTTTATGG
>NW_017153055.1:0-259 GCF_001652005.2 Ceratina calcarata
CCATTTTCAAAGTTTCAGCCAATTCGAAGAACGGGGCTTTTCGGAAGTACAGCCCAATTTCGTACCTTATGTACAGTCACCGATAAGGTAGAAACACGATTAACACTATCTTACTTTAACATATAGTAATCTCTATTATCGAGAAATTTCTCTGCCACGTGGTCTAACCTATCAGTTTCTCTTACCTCGCTGTCTACAAGAGGGTTCGGAATGGAAGAAATATCTTCTTCTTTTCTCTTCGCACTCTTATCTTTATTTA
>NW_017153056.1:0-259 GCF_001652005.2 Ceratina calcarata
AAATTGAAAGTTCATTACTTGATTCAATCTGTCGATCACCGATCTCGAAACCCATTGTATAACATTTTGTACATGTAAAAATTCGAATTATAAGGGACTGCATCGGTCGAAAATACATTTCTGGCATTTCTTGTTTTTCACGACTGAAGTACGCAATAGAAAAATTTGAAAAAATTCCCTAATATCGAGTACCGTCCCACAAATATGTGAGAATTTTTTCACATTTCTTGCTAAACTTTTAATAGGAGAAATATGGCAA
>NW_017153057.1:0-259 GCF_001652005.2 Ceratina calcarata
TGATTATTTGGCATTTTATTGATGTTGACAAAATCCGATCATTCCACCGTCGAATCAGCGAACTTTTGACAAAATTTTTCGTTTTTTGTCGATAACTCTCAAACCGTCGGTCGTACGGGGAAGTTTATAGGACCATTTTGTAGGGGACGGCGAGATCTACAAATCCTGTACAAAAGTTTTTCGTTAGCATTAATATTTAACGAGTTATTAACGAAAAACGAAAAAACAATTTTTTGCAAATTACTCATAAACTATTGAC
>NW_017153058.1:0-259 GCF_001652005.2 Ceratina calcarata
AAGCTAAGCTTATTGGCGCAAACCAACTAAATACCGCGCATAGAAATTCAAACGTATGCCTGATTTCCCCTAATTACTGGATTTTGTAAAAATAATAAAAATACTACTGAACATCATTTATTTGAAATCTGTTTGCTTTACTACATTAATATACATTTATATATTATTAAGTTCTTGTCTTTATACTTTCTTAAAATTTATTTGAACATACATAAATCGCATAATCAGAAATTCAAATATTGTTCTCATTATCTATAGG
>NW_017153059.1:0-259 GCF_001652005.2 Ceratina calcarata
CATCTTTTAAATCATTATTATTAATGATATATCGTATTGCATTTCTATTTCTTTAATAATTGGTAAACTCGCGAAATATCGATTAAATTGAAATATTAAAATGATTAAAAGAGGGAAACATGTTTTGCATCTGACTGTTGATTTTATCTGATTACTGTACTTTAGTGATTAATTTGTTTACAAGACGATAAGTTCAGAAGGAAACCCTCCAGATGGTACATCTCATTCTGTTTGCACGGCCTTACGCATTCGTGCATAA
>NW_017153060.1:0-259 GCF_001652005.2 Ceratina calcarata
ACGGTAGTGGCGCTCGGCCATTGGTCAGCGTGGCCTTACGCGCGCTCTCATTGGTCACTGTTTTTCGTTAATAATTCGAAAACCATGCCTCAGTTTGCATTTTGCCAAAGGAAATTGTTGTTCAGAAACACCTTCAGAATCACCCCTTTTCGGATCTATTCAGAATTTGGGTAGAAACTTCGCTAATCAAGACGTAATTTTATATTTCTAAGTAGGGAATGTATAATTGTGAGGATTTTAGGAAAAGAATGGTTCCTAT
>NW_017153061.1:0-259 GCF_001652005.2 Ceratina calcarata
ATTTAAGTGGTGCGGTTGGCCTGTAGTCCTTATCTTCTCTAGGTATCAGGGGCAGGCAGACTTGTGTCGGGTTGCGTGAAAGTGCGTCGGCATTCTGATTGGTTTTTCCAGCTTTGTGAATTACTTTGTAGTCGTATTCCAGTAATTTCAAATTCCATTTAACTAATCTTGAAGTTGGGTCCTTTACTGAATGAAGCTAAACCAATGGTCTATGATCTGTGACTAATGTAATCTTCCTTCCGTAAACGTATGGTCGGAA
>NW_017153062.1:0-259 GCF_001652005.2 Ceratina calcarata
ACAGGCAGTTTTGCAATGAAGTAAACAATTTCATTTTCTTAAAACGCTGATGTAAGTTTAAACAACATTTTCCTTAGCGGAAAAGTTATCCGAGGTGTGGTTGAGGAGTTATTAAGAAAAGAACCCCGACCAATCAGAGCGCTCGGTTGGCGCGAGCTTCCAATCCGAAGCGTTGGCTCGGAATCCGGATGCCTGGCCTATCAATAATCTATCATTTCCCCATCCATTCCATTTGAATAACAATTAAATGTATTAATTG
>NW_017153063.1:0-259 GCF_001652005.2 Ceratina calcarata
ATCTTTCTACCATTACTCTTCGAAACACGTTGTCGGCAATAGACGCAAAATCTCAGGAGTTACACATCTGGCAATAGTTACACGAAACGTGAAAGGAAACTCCTTACTGCGCTGATTTTCTAGGAGACAGCGTTTATTGCCGACAACGTGTTTCGAAGGGTAATGGTAGAGTAGGTCGGGTTTATTTAGTTCAATGAGAAGAATGTAATCTTATTTTATGCATTTTTACGTGTTCTGAAGTGACTTTAAATTGAAAATC
>NW_017153064.1:0-818 GCF_001652005.2 Ceratina calcarata
TTATACATATATTTATTTAGACGTGCATTTTGTTACGTTCTTGTTTATATCCGGGTTTATATATATATTTTTTTTTATATAAGAACGGGTTGCATCTTTCCATACATTTAACGCGGCAATTATCCAGAACGTCGGCCAATTAACGCGGGCAACTGTGAAGAACCGTTCGGTAAAAGGACGACGCGTTCATTATACGATCCGGGAATTTATTACTCGTCGCGTGTTCCTCTGATCGATGCCGAGGAACTATTGATATCGATACCGGATAAACGAGCGATAATGAGCCGCCCCCGCGCGTTACGGACAGTCGAAAACTAGATGGCAATTATTCGTGACGAGTCGCAACGACGAAATCCTGCTAATTATCATTCTTTAAAAATAGGATCGTTCGTTATCTCGTCGCGTTTCTTGTAATAGAACCGACGGATGTTTTCCGAGTAATTTTTGTACCCGTACGTCAGAAACGGAGATTCGGGTCGCGGCTGAATGATTTACTCGACGGTCGCCTGGGTCAATTCTAAATTTACTTATCGGTTGTACTACAACCCATTTTCATCCCTCGGTACGGATCGAATCGATTCAGTCGTGATGAGACCGCGATCAAATATTTATTACATCAGTTTAGTATGCATTGAGATATTCTGAACAGTTTTATTGGTTACACGTAAGATTTCGAATATTCTTGTATAAGAGCAACGAATTTTTATTTAACTTCTTAGGCACGGCTGAATTTTGCACAGGGCTGTTTCTCTGTACAGCAGAGTTCACTGCGAATTACGTGTAAATGATACGACACTGCAATGTGTGACGGATAATGC
>NW_017153064.1:1934-2681 GCF_001652005.2 Ceratina calcarata
TTATACCGAACGGGGGAGGTCGGGCCGATGGGCAGGACAATAAAATGATTTAAAAGGGTCCGATGGAAATTAATCACCGCGTTCCTAGTCTCTTTTCATAGGCAGCCGGCAGGATTTATAGGAGCACCGGAGTTTACACGAGGACGAGAGAGAGAGAGAGAGAAAGACACTCGAGACTCATAGATCTCGCGTGGATTGTTTCGGCGATTGCTGTCACCGATATTTTTCCGCTCGTCGCGCGAAATGCGTCCTTCCTCCCTTTCCGCTCGATTTTGCGGAAAAAATTTTTATTCGAAAACAATAATCCCCGGGCTAGCTTCAGATAGACCAGACTGGAATAGATGCTGCGGCTCCCCCCGGTCCCGTTTTCAACGGATAGAGAATCGTCAGACGCATTTGCACACGGAAAATGTACGCTTCGTATGCATATGTATATAAAGTTACAAACGCACTGATGATCCGCGTGAAAGAATATCTGTTCGCGTTCGAAAATTGCGAGTATAGAAAATTGTTGTAACTGTCCATGCATGGTTTTATTTATTAACTAAAACATCCAGATGACTCGAAGAGATACTTTACCCATGGAAAAATTTTTTTTCTTCAAAATTTCGAAAAATGCTTTAAATGAAAGTTTTTTTTCTTCTAACTTCGATATTTAATGAGATACATATGATTATTTGGCATTTTATGGGTGTTGACAAAATCCGACCATTCCACCGTCGAAATAGCGAACTTTTGACAAAAAAT
>NW_017153065.1:0-259 GCF_001652005.2 Ceratina calcarata
TAAGGATTCAAATGGCTAACGAGAATACTGTGAAAGTAAAACTGAAAATGGAATTAAAATAAAATGCTTCTTCAGTCATATCATTATGACTTCCTTAAGTTCCTTTAAGGAAGACATTAAAGAAGAGATTGTCAATATTATCCTTCACTCTCTTACCAAATCTGACTCAATTACCTCAGAACTGCTAACTAGAACCAGAATACTGTAAAAGTAAAACTGCTAAAACTGTACTTAAATAAAATACTACTTCATTCATATC
>NW_017153066.1:0-259 GCF_001652005.2 Ceratina calcarata
AACTAGTTTTTCGGGTAGTCTCCGTTGAAACTCACCTTGTTCTAGGGTTCTCAAGGGGCATTCATTCTTGTTTTTTATATATGTGGGATACAAGTCGACTTATAAGCGTTTAAGCCGAATGTTCCTTTAAAGGTCACCTATATCCCCAAGTATCCCTCAGTATTCCTCTTACCAACTCGTTTTTCGGGTAGTCTGCGATGAAACTCACCTTCTTCTAGGGTTCTCAAGAGGCATTCATTCTTGTTTTACACATATGTGG
>NW_017153067.1:0-259 GCF_001652005.2 Ceratina calcarata
ACTAGAAACATCTCTTTCTCACCGACATTAACAATAAACTTTTAACCGAAATATAAACCAATTATCATTCTACACATCCAGACATCATCCTATATAGACGGTCAGACATTATTAATCTAAAACCAACAATCTCTTTCAATATAACCATATAAGACTTGTAACATACATTTATTCATATAATAAAGGCATTAGTAATACATCATTTATGAATTATTCATTTATTATACAAGAATCTTTCACACCATACCACTCATAAACC
>NW_017153068.1:0-259 GCF_001652005.2 Ceratina calcarata
ATCCTCCTCCCTGGACCAGCTTTTTGGCAACGTCATACACATTTAATAGTTGACGTGTCTTGTGCACGAAGAAATTTCATTTTTCGTGTCGTTTGACTTGTTCGCACATTCTCTCTTGAGAATTTGTCTGTTTCACTTAACGCGTGAGGATGAAAATATTGAAATCTGAATTCAATTATTTAGTGCAATGAGAAGATAATATAAGCTTTAGTTATTTAAATTAAACTGTACATACGAAGTGCCCATGTTAGAATTGAAA
>NW_017153069.1:0-259 GCF_001652005.2 Ceratina calcarata
ATGTAATATAATTCTCGAACACTTGTTACCATGAATTTTGTATTAGATTTAAAGACGCGGATTAAAAAGACGGCAGATGTTTTATAATACCCCGTAGGAAGTTCTTAATTGAAGCAACGTAAGCAGGTAACTTTACTTGTTAAACTTGTTATCCATCCTTTAAACGATTACATCGCGACACGGCGACGATCTAAAATTTAATCTAAAATTTCTTTAAACGATTAAAACGTTCGAGATTGGCCGACGACATTTTTTACAC
>NW_017153070.1:0-259 GCF_001652005.2 Ceratina calcarata
AATATCAAAATTATTTTATAATTGAATATTATTTATGTTTTTAATTTCAAGAATTTTAATAATTTGAAATTATTTAAATATATTTGAATATTCAATTTTTTTTAACAAAATTAATAAAAAATATTATAATTTTAATTATTATTCATTATTTATAATTATTATAATATTCAATATAATAATATTTATTTTATTTAATAATTATTAAATTATTAGTATAAATTATACAAAATTAAATTTGCAATTTAATATTTTAATTAAA
>NW_017153071.1:0-259 GCF_001652005.2 Ceratina calcarata
ATTGTTCGACCTGTTTTTCTCAGTCATAAGGAATTTTTAACGCGTAATTTCTAATATTCTAATACATAGTTTTGACATTTTTTATTGGACTGTACATGACTTGCAACTGTCTACATTGTCTGCATGCCCTATAATTCTTTCTTTTGCATACTTTTTATTGAGTATCTTGAATAACATCCTCGACATTGACATTATTTCAAGAATTATGCAAAATTACAAAATTCTATCATTGTTGCATTCATATTTTTTCATAAATGAA
>NW_017153072.1:0-259 GCF_001652005.2 Ceratina calcarata
TTTTACACGCTTTTCCGTATACTCTATCCTACCGACTACAGCCCTGATTTCGCTCCTTTTTGAGCTGTCGCATCCGACAGTAATCGCATGGCTGTCGGATTGTGGAAATACTCCTTTACTCGTTTTAAACTTCGTTCCCTTAGGGGAAACTAACACATACACATAGCTGGTTTAATTTCACTGTTACTAACTGTACAGTAGGTTTTTAACCCTTTCGCGACGGATGCCGTGTATATACGGCAGTCACCTAGTGCATCAC
>NW_017153073.1:0-259 GCF_001652005.2 Ceratina calcarata
AAGTACACGGCTTATCAGATATAAACCGGAATAAACATTGATTGATAAGATCCAAACGATATTTCAGAACCCAGAAGTACCCCAAGAGCCGTACTTTTGTTTTTGATTTCGAACCTTCAAGTAATATTTTTTCTTCATTCAGATTAAGTGGCAACGATAACGAGCATGCTATTAAAACGGAAATGGAGGATGACTTATGCTTAGGATGGAAGATAGATTGAAATACGAGATATGCGTTACCTGATAAGGCGGGTAATAA
>NW_017153074.1:0-259 GCF_001652005.2 Ceratina calcarata
CAGTATAAGACATAAAGATGTAGTTTTTGATTTTTACTGCTTACAGAATTGATTTTCTTTACCTTTTATATATAGCTATAAAAGTAGTCTACCAAAGTATGCCTTCATTTTCATTTTAGTTCACATTACGTTCGTGAAAAGTGAGGGTTTTACTCTGTTATTACTTCTAAGGTTACTACAGACGAATATAGTATTTACTTTTTGTGAAAATCTTTTAACTATAATGTGTGTACATAAGCCACTTCACATTTTTATTGCG
>NW_017153076.1:0-259 GCF_001652005.2 Ceratina calcarata
GTGCAGGTTTATCTGTGCTACTTTTATTTTTCCCGCCATTTTTCCTGTTTGTTTCATTTTCTCTGGTTTGTTGATTCGATTTTTGTTACTCTTTCTTTCTCTTTTGCTTTCTCCGTGTGTTCTTCCTCTTGGTTTTTCTCCTCTGTATGGTTTCGTGGTTATTCAGATTTTCGCGGGACGCGCTTTCGTTTTGCGCTCTTGTTAGTTGCTGTTTTCGCCGCTAGGGGTCGCCTTTTCGTTTGTTTTTGGCGCGTATTCC
>NW_017153077.1:0-259 GCF_001652005.2 Ceratina calcarata
ATTGGGCGGGGATTTTTTTTAATAACTCAATAACCATGCCTCGGACAACTTTTTCCTTTGCGAAAAAGTTGTTTAAAATCACCATGGCTCCTCTCTATTTCAAGGCCTAACACTAGTTCTGGGACACCCTGTTTAACATAAGAATACAATATAATAGTAATTAATGGTAGTTAAGGATGGATGCAATAGAAAAGGAGGAAAGTCGTACGTAAACCAAGACAAGTATGATGTCATGCCGGCTGGGCCAGCGGTACCGGCT
>NW_017153078.1:0-259 GCF_001652005.2 Ceratina calcarata
ACAAACCAGACGAACTGAGCGCCCCCGCGACGCGAAACGAAGGAACCCGCACACGACACGAAAGAGAGAGGGAATGAATTAAAAAAGAGAGTGGCAAAAAGACGGGAACGAAACCGCAGCGCCTCCTCCCAAACAAAACCGGACTAAATGACTTTTAAACGAAACCGAAAACGCGAAGTAAGAAAAAACAAAGAAAACAAAAACCAATAAACAATAGCAATAAACACTAACAATCGAACAAAACAGACGGAAGAAAGAC
>NW_017153079.1:0-259 GCF_001652005.2 Ceratina calcarata
GCCAATGAGTTAGGGTGAAACGCCAAGCCAGTGGCTCCACCCTGACCATACTATAGACCAATCTGTCCGCACCATAAACGAATTAGGATAGGACCATTATAGGACCAGTAATAAATAATGACATGGCAAAAGCATGCTAAATCCTTAGGTTGAAAAACCTATTCCGTTGACGCATAACAGCCCTAAGGAAGACTCAAGGCGGACAATAAACGCAAACTGGCATTAATTTTTCCAGTCTAACGGTTAAAAAAAATAAAAC
>NW_017153080.1:0-259 GCF_001652005.2 Ceratina calcarata
TTACGAGCATTTTCGCAAACCTCTGCAAATTCGCCGATTCGGCCCGGTATTCTTCACTTATTGTTAGGTACGTTCTTTTCGCCGGTACTAAAAGGGTTAAACATTAACTTTAGTTAGTAAAAAGAACGTAGTTTCGTGAAACAACTTTCAAATACTCTGCCTTGTGAAATTTCGTCAACTTTACGCTAACATTAGCCTAAATTGGTGCTTGGCAGATTGTAAAAAATTGTTCTTAGACGATTGTTCTTATACGATTTAA
>NW_017153081.1:0-259 GCF_001652005.2 Ceratina calcarata
ACGTTAGTTATGACATTTCATTGAAAATATGTGTAGAGCATCTTCTGATCTGCAGTTTATTTAATTTTATGTAAAAGAAGAAACGATACCACTTGATGTACTTATTCATGAATTTCATTTGCTTGTACAGTTTGGGAAAGAGAAACTGAGCCAGCTCTAGATTGTGTTAGTTTCCTCTAGGGGGACAGAATTGCAAAGAATTTTAATATAAGTGGTGGTAGTAATGTGCGTAGATTAAAATTGTTTTTATTTTGACGCG
>NW_017153082.1:0-259 GCF_001652005.2 Ceratina calcarata
AGTCATGGAAACTACGAAACGTCATTAAAAAGTAAAGTAACATTAAAAGCAGGTGCTATTCCTGAAATATATTTTGGAGTAACAAATAAAAGAATAAAGAAACGAAGTGATCCAGATCTTCGTCGAAAAAAGTTCTTGGATTCTCAAGAAAGGAAGAACAACGATTGGCTACAAGAGGATTTAATAAAAGATTTTTCAGAATTATGTTTAAAGATAGAGGCTTTGCAAGGTTTAAGAGCATTGCTCGGCCTTGCGAATA
>NW_017153083.1:0-259 GCF_001652005.2 Ceratina calcarata
CATGAACGCTTAGGCCACATTGAACATTCTAAATTCATCAAAATGAAACAACACAATTTAATGGAAGATAAAAATTTGATTGAATCAATAATTCCTACAAAAGATTTGTGTGAAGCTTGTATATTTGGAAAGCAAGCATGTCTACCTTTCTCAAAAGAAAGAGACAGAAGTCATGTAACGAGACCTTTGTTTGTCGTACACTCAGATGTGTGCGGTCCAATTAAGCCCCCGACTATTGATGATAAAAATTATTTTGTTA
>NW_017153084.1:0-259 GCF_001652005.2 Ceratina calcarata
AGCTATTTATGATTAACATTATTCTTCCGACGTCTGATTTCTTTTTAATTATAGGAAATTCTTTTTTCTAAGGTACATAAACTTTTGGGATTGACTGTATAGCCAATACATCCCTAAACGCGAAATAAAAGGATTTAAAAAATCTGCATAAAAATTTCTGGACATTATTAATACAAATTATATTTTCTCCCTTTTCTAAATGTATCACGCATGAACGAATGGAATTTAAAATTGATACCAGAATGATTATTACGCGAAG
>NW_017153085.1:0-259 GCF_001652005.2 Ceratina calcarata
AATCGAAAGATGATCGCTAGGTTACTTACCAAAGGGCTTAATTTGAAAAGATTATATATGTGCTGAACAAATTCCAAAAGAAATGCAGAACGAAGATGTGAACATAATAACAAGAAATGCAGAATGAAGATGTGAACAACATAAAGGTATATCGTTAATAGAAGTTTTGTTCTCTCACTGCTTTACACGTACAATTCTAAGACTAATTTTAATTCTTAAAGGAGCATATGCAGAGGATCCAATGCCGGAATGGAGAAAT
>NW_017153086.1:0-259 GCF_001652005.2 Ceratina calcarata
AGAGGGGGGTCCGCGTTCGTCGCGGAGACGAGCGGCCCCTTCGTTTCTCTTATCGCCGGAGTGGCCTGGTGGTGGACGGGGCCTGCCCCGTGCTCCTCGCGTGGCTGCGGAGAGTGGCTATGTCGGGGGAGCCGATTTGCGGACTTCCGGTCATGCTGCAATTGGAGCTGTTATTAACTTTAGCCCCGGCGGGGTCCGGGGGGTTAGGCAGCGGTTTTGTTCCTGAACGGGCCGTGTTAGAACAGCGGCCTGCAGCCCC
>NW_017153087.1:0-259 GCF_001652005.2 Ceratina calcarata
GAGGTAGCTCAGCCGGTCTGTCGGTTTGAGTTTTGATTCGCCGACGCTTGACCGGTGACGTAAGTCTCTCAGAATCTGTTTCATTTCCCTTTAGATTCTCGAAGGTGATTCCTTCGGAGAGAATCTCTCGATCGTTCGATACTTGGCTCGAGCTGGCTCTCCTTACGAGTCCGAACGATTAGAAGTCGGATCTCTTTGCGAGATGTCGTGTAAGGGGCAGCTTCTTGCGCGGGTCGTTACCGCTGATGCCCGCTCTGCA
>NW_017153088.1:0-259 GCF_001652005.2 Ceratina calcarata
CCGATGGCTTACCTCGTCCTCTCCCAATCGAGTACAGCATGAAAATTCGAGAATTAGATTTTTTTAATTAGATAAAAGATAATCAGGAACTTTAGGTAAAAGAGTAGGCCCTTATACTTTAACACGTTGACTGCCGCGCGTATTTTCAATGAAATATCCTTTAGGTCACGAGTGCTGTTGCACCAAGCGTACTCGCAATTAAAAAATTTCCCGTTTCGTTTGTTTGCATGATATCATGTTTGGTCATTTGTTTCCATTA
>NW_017153089.1:0-259 GCF_001652005.2 Ceratina calcarata
ACAGGAAATGCACGCGCAAATCACAGAGTAAAATATAAGCGTCGTTGGAACCACACAGCAATCGGCGGCATGAAATTTAAGGTCAGGTGATGTTCCAGGGGGCAGCCTTTCCCAATCAATATCTGCATCTGGGGATTTTGGCGCCGTCAACAGCGCCAGTAGAAAGCGTATGGGTTTAGCCCGTTAATGCGCGCCCTTTCCACCAGGCTGTACGCAGCGCACTGGTTATGAGCGCCCGTTTCTGTATTAGAGAATAACC
>NW_017153091.1:0-259 GCF_001652005.2 Ceratina calcarata
AAGACATGAGTGATCATAAGTTTTTGTACGACACAATATGTCAGGAAGTGTATCTTTCTTGTGAAATTTCGAAAAAATTGTAAACATGTTTGAGGAAGTTCACATCAAAATTACGGCAAAAATGGGTACAATCTCATCATTCGGAAAAAATGTTCCTCGAACACAATGAGCAGTGGTTGGAAAGAGAATTTATATATCCAAGTGCGGTAGCCGCAGAAATTCCGAGACGTAGTTCCAACACAATTCGAACAACAATACA
>NW_017153092.1:0-259 GCF_001652005.2 Ceratina calcarata
CATTTGTGGGACAATCATAAAAAAATATATGACGTAAAAGCATACGATTTTGTAAGTTAATAATTACTTACTCCTGCCTGAAACAGTTAATATCAACACACAACTGGCTCCGGGGGTTTTTTTTTCATGTCATTGTACTTTTATTGTGATCAATACATATTATATTGTAGGAATATATGAATGCGTAAAAGATGTGAAAATATTCATGCTCCACTTCATATTACAAAAAAAATGACCATCTGGATATATATAAAAAAAA
>NW_017153093.1:0-259 GCF_001652005.2 Ceratina calcarata
GCCTAATTGTTACGGCGTTGTAAAAAAATTGGAAACGCAGGAGTATATGCGCAGGCTTGGGTCACCTCGCGTGATCCTCCGCGCGACGAATCAAGGAGATCGCGTAATCCTTCACGCGACGAATCGGCGATACCAATTCTTCGATCGGGATCCTGAATCCTGAATCGGGCGCGATCGGTGCGTTCGATCAATCCAGGTTGGACTCTGATACTGATCAGTCGCCGTATTTTTGCTCTCCTTAAGAGAAGTTGCGAGTGCA
>NW_017153094.1:0-259 GCF_001652005.2 Ceratina calcarata
CTTCCAATCGTCGTGCGAGTAATAGATGACTTGGAGATACGCATCGTGGATCAGACCAATCGTTTGATTGATTTTCGCGGTGAGGAAATAACCATTAGATTACACGTAAGACGACGAGATCGCCGCACCTACGATTAAGTTTTATAATGCTCGTATATAACAAGACAGACGGATCTTTAATCACTACAACCAACACAATTTTCCACATAGCGAACCATAAAAATTATTCAGTAAACAACCTTGCGTTAAAGAGAAAGAA
>NW_017153096.1:0-1914 GCF_001652005.2 Ceratina calcarata
ATTCGGAAAATTTCGCGCAGTACTCGCGACATGAACGAGCTTTTTGCCTATACTTCTTATGCGCGAAACATAATTTCGGCTCACCGGTGTATGATCTGGTGTGCGGATTTTGCACACTCCTGGAACGGCCCCTACTCCGGTCGCGCCCAAGAGCTTTAGCAATGACAGAGGGTAATCTGTCAATACTCGCAGCCATTTTATTGGTACTCGCTATAAGTTGATCAATCTTATCGGTCAACGACGCGGGAGCTGTTACGCTCGTATTTGATTGATCGAAACGCGTTGATGCATCTGAGACGGTATTAAAATTCGAGGAAACGGTGTCCTCGATTGTATCGGCGATTTTCGCGAGCTCATCAAGAGATTCCGCTTTAGAGACCGCGAGGATGGCACGCGATTGAGCCGGAAGGTGCTCGAGAAATATCGTTTTGATTGCGCGGTCATCACAGGAGCCGTCGTTTAGACTGCGTAAATTTTGGAGTACGAATGAAGGTTTTCCCGCGACCGGACTCTTGCTTTGGAAGAGTTCACGAAGCCGAGATTCGCGAGATTGCGCGTATAAATCAATAATGCGTTTTTTATACGCTGTATAACGGTCAGTAAGCCGAGGTTCGGCTATCAAATCGCGAACGCTCTTGATTACATCGGGATCCAGCGCTGCAATTACTTGCGCGGCGCGACGATTTTCGTCGACAATATTCGCGTTAACGAAGGTAGCTTCGACCTGGTGAAACCATGTTTCAGGATCCGTTCTCAAAAACGGTGGCAGCTTTGGAGCATGGTACGGTACAAACTGCATTGTTTGATTTGGCGCCCCTTGAAGAGGAGGCGGAGCTGAGGGTGCGTCGNTAAGCCTATACGGGTGTTCGAACCTTGGGAAGAGCACGCTATCAGTCGGATAGCGGTACCCATTAGCTTCACGGCCCGCTTCACGGGCAATAACGAATCGCCGAGAAAGATCCGGCAGCGGCCGAATCCCACGTCGCGTAGTATTAGCGGTAGGATATAAGTTAGGTTAAGATCGTGGTATATGCCAGAGTCGCAAGCGTGACCCCGCATTTTCCTTCGCGTAGTCGTAGTATCTGTTCGCGCAGCCGTTGTATATATTCGCGTAGAAGTAAGTGGGTCTCCTTTATTGTAGAGCCTCCACGGAAGGGGACTCGGCGCCGCCAGCGCCATCCGCGCCATCGTCAGTTTAATAAATATTATTGTGTTCATAACCTGTCTCGTTTATTCGGCAACCCCCCTCCTTAGTTTTAAGTTCTCGTATTCCGGACGAGTGGTCGGCACCACCTCGACACCTATCGGTGGCTCGGCTGAACGACCCGTTACATTTGAGTGAGTTATTTAATGAATTTAACACCCTTAATGCTCTAGTTGACGTTAACCTCATGCTAAGCACCGTTAGGGTGCTCAACGACGAACTTAAAAACTGTTCTAGTAACAAAGAAAAATTCCAGGTATTTTTGTCAGGTTGTCAGTAATGAGCAGTCTTGATTAGATGCCTAATCTGCCAAAGATTTTATTATGGAACTTGAGGTCTTTTAAAAATATAGAAACGAACTTCTGTTATTAATAACCAAGGAGTAACCAGATAGTTCTCCTTATGGAAAGACATCTGACTCTAAATGATGTCGCCAGCATACCGGGGTTCATTACAGGCAGGATAGAGACATAGGTAGAGGCGGCGGAGTCGCCATCCTAATTAATAGGAACTTTGCACATTCCCCCATTATTACCAGTAGAGTTAGTGAGATTGAATACTGCTTTATTAAGCTGACAAACTTAAAAATATACGTAGGGGTTGTGTATGTACCACGGTCGGTTAACATCATGCCGGCTATATTAAATGTCCTCACGGGGTGGGGTCCCCTTTTGTCCTTCTGTAGTGACTTCAACGCGAAGCATCGTGCT
>NW_017153097.1:0-259 GCF_001652005.2 Ceratina calcarata
ACTATATTGATCTTCAATTTAGGTCTGAGGAAATTTCGGACGACGAAGAAAAAGTTAGTATCTGTGAAGATTCTGAAGTTGAAAATATTCAAGGTGAAGACATTTCAGAAGTACATGAAGATGTTCCTGTTATCGAAAATGTTGAAAATCAAGCTTAGGGTTCTCGAAATGCACGGACGATTCGACAGCCAGCAAGATACAGATATTTTGATGTAGGTTATGAACCTCATAGACTACCCAACGCTGAAACAAATATTGC
>NW_017153098.1:0-259 GCF_001652005.2 Ceratina calcarata
TCACCCCGCGACAACTACTAACCGAAGCGTCCGCGCCCGAGCGGCCTTGCTACCTGTAAGGAAAAGCTAGGCGGCCTTTCGGGCCTCGTGTCGAACGTTGGGCGAACGACCCGGGCGCGGACTGCCCCCCACCTGCGGGTGACGCACGATCTTCAGTCGACTCGCAATATTCAAAATCAATAACCGCGGCGAACAATTGACTCGAATAGGTTAGGTTAGGTTAGGTTAGGTTAGGTTAGGTTAGGTTAGGTTAGGTTAG
>NW_017153099.1:0-259 GCF_001652005.2 Ceratina calcarata
AATCGAAAGATGATCGCTAGGTTACTTACCAAAGGGCTTAATTTGAAAAGATTATGTATGTGCTGAACAAATTCCAAAAGAAATGCAGAACGAAGATGTGAACATAATAACAAGAAATGCAGAATGAAGATGTGAACAACATAAAGGTATATCGTTAATAGAAGTTTTGTCCTCTCACTGCTTTACACGTACAATTCTAAGACCAATTTTAATTCTTAAAGGAGCATATGCAGAGGATCCAATGCCGGAATGGAGAAAT
>NW_017153100.1:0-259 GCF_001652005.2 Ceratina calcarata
AATTTAAATGACCGCGTATTTAACCGTTACAATAATTTTATCCGCGACCGCGTTATCCACCCGTCCGTTTACCAAGAGGTATGAGAAATGAAATACACAAAAAATGAGGTATAAAAAACGACAACAAAAAGAGAGGAATGAAGAAAAAAAAAAAAAAGGGAACGAAAAAGAGGAACGACATAAACGAAGAATGGAGGTAGGCCCATCCCTCCCACTGAGTGATCCAGTGGGAGGGACTAGTAACATAGCTATACAGGGA
>NW_017153101.1:0-259 GCF_001652005.2 Ceratina calcarata
CCATCAGTGTAAATAAATATAATCCTATGCATGCAGGATGTTATTTTAACCCTTTGCGTACGGAGCACTCGTGGCGCATGCAGGTTCGTACGGACGGCGCTCGGTCTAATTGTCTTGCTACACTCACTGAAACCGTCTTGAAACCGTCTTTTTTTTACTTTGATAAGACGTAATGCATAAACATATGTACCATTACGTTTCCATCAACGAGGCTGAAGAGCCTCCAACTAAATTAACGATTGTCGAAAAGACTCTGTAA
>NW_017153102.1:0-259 GCF_001652005.2 Ceratina calcarata
AACAGCATCCCAAAAATTGGAATCATTAAATAAATTTTAACCTAGTTTGAAATATAAAAGTCTATTAAAATATAAATGAATACAGAGAAACAGGAAATTTTGTAATGATAAAATATACGAAACATAAAACAGCAATTTGTTTAAATTGATTCATCTCGCCGTCCTAACTTCCGTCAACATTTTCAGCAATTCACAGTTTCGCGTGATAAAATGCATCCCAAGAGGGAGAGAGAGAGAGAGAGAGAGAGAGAGAGAGAGA
>NW_017153103.1:0-259 GCF_001652005.2 Ceratina calcarata
CCCATTCTCCTGACGTCATCTATTTCATATCAATTGGATGTTCTTAGTCAATTTCATTTGACAAATGTCACAAGCAACTTCTCTATCATTCCCATTTCCCAGGAATTCCTCTCTCTCATCTCCAATTAATAGAAATTCATTCGCTTATCAACTACAACAATTAAAACTTTCATTAAAATGCCAGTACTCAACCTCGAATATTTTCATATCAATCCCAGTTCCTTACCATCGTTAACAACGAAACCGTCAAGTATTAATA
>NW_017153104.1:0-259 GCF_001652005.2 Ceratina calcarata
ATACCTTAAATAATATCTTCGAAATTGACATTACTTCAACTTTAAAATATTGTGTATATGTGTTAAGGTTATTGTTGGAGATAAGTAAATATTACAATCATGAATAGAAATAAGAATCTCTTAATTCGCCATCTAGTGGTTAGCACGAGAGTGCGACAGTTTCTTTGTGTTAGGGATAGGTGGCCCTAACGAGGTTCAGCCGGAAGAACGGGTGTTATGCTTAAGGAAATTGAACAGTAATAGTTCCAATAAAAAAAAC
>NW_017153105.1:0-259 GCF_001652005.2 Ceratina calcarata
TGGACTTTGGCCTCATACGAACACAAATTTCCGGCGATTTAAGAATTTCGTGATCGTCATTACGTTTTCAATGAACCTAATAATGCAGGTATAATAATACCGTGACACGACCAGTAAAAATTGACGATCATATCGAGACGCGTACTTGAAATTTCTACTTTCCAGTTCAGATCGATCACAACGCAGCATTACACAGTGTCGGAATATATAAAATGCATATCACCTTTATCGATATCGATCGGATTTTTTTCTAAATACC
>NW_017153106.1:0-259 GCF_001652005.2 Ceratina calcarata
AACTGATCTTCAGTACAATGATTAATATACCTTATTTTTAAACCCAGGCGAAGACGGCGACGCTGGGACGGAAGACGGCGACGTTGGGACGAAAGGCGGCGACGTTGGAACGGAAAGTGGCAGCGGCAAAAATATCCGGATGAGCAGCTCAGAGAGTGGCGGCGGTCATCCCCGGATGTTGCGTGCAAATAATACGTACAATAGATATATCGATTAATTCTTCGAGGATTACAAATGTTGCAACTGATCTTTAGTACAA
>NW_017153107.1:0-662 GCF_001652005.2 Ceratina calcarata
TAGTCCTTTCAGTTTTCTTAAAAGGATGGAATGAATCACATTGTCGTAAGCTCCTTTGACGTCTAAACACGCAACATAAGTTGAACAGTTGGTAATAGCGTTCATTTTTATTCTAGCTATCATGGAGTAGATGTTATCTTGGGCCGATCTATGTCTTCTGAAACCGTTTTGAAATTCTTGCAGTATTGATTTTTCTTCGACCCATAATTCCAATCTTTTCTTTATCATTCTTTCAAAGGTCTTACCCACACAAGATGTGAGGGAGATGGGACGTACCCCTTTTTTCCCTGGTTTGTCGATAAAAATTAGCCTGCTTAGTTTCCATTCTGCTGGGATAAATTCTTGGTGCCAACAAGCTTTAAAGACATTGCAAATAATTTCCCTCCCAGTTTCTAGTAGCCTGGATAAAATCTCATAATCCAGACCGTCTTCTCCTGGAGCCGAATTATTTCTATTACCCATATACAAAGCTCTATTTAACTCTTCTAGATTCGGTTCCTTCTCAAACTCTGATTCAGTTCTAAAGTTACTGATCCTTCTCAAGTCCGTTCTTAAAAGGTCATCTTGTTGAATTTCCGAGTTTCTGATTCTGATTTTGTTAATTTCTAGTTCTTCGTCTCTTAATCTTTCATTCAATGGTCTACTTGTACTAGGTTTGCAAA
>NW_017153107.1:1386-2597 GCF_001652005.2 Ceratina calcarata
ACATAATCGTTGACTTATTCAGTGGTCGATAGTACCTCTTTTCCTTCTTCTTCCGCGACTTCTTGGGGTACTATCTCAGTCTCTTTCATTTCCTCTATATTGTCCTCCCTTACGACCTCTTCCGCAACTTCAACAACGATACCTTCCTTAGGACTTGAGACTCAACTATTTCTGCCTCTTGAACATCCATTGCCTCCTTGGTGGTTACGTTGTTGGCGGCACTCACATTACCGCTCCAGTCTTCTCCCTCAAAGGCGCTGCTCGGTCCCGCACAAGCAGACTGGCTAGGTTCGTTTGGAAGCGGGAGCTGTACAGCTTGCGTGAATTTACCTCTGCCTTTGGAGTTATGTCTTCTGATCTGTGTGGTTGTATAAACTCCACTGTTCTCGTTCCAGTTTGTATTTTCTTCAGCCATGAATCTGTTGCTAGTGAAATTATCTTCTCCTGACATAAAATAGGTTTTCTGTCCCTTTCTCGTAGTCGAAGGTGTCTTATTTTGATGCTCCTGTTTTCTAGGGAAAGCGGAGTTTGACCATCTGCTATTGTTTCTATTCTGAAGTCTGGTTTCAAGCTCTTCCTCGAGATTCAGGCTTCTGGCCATTTCCAAATGTTTATCAAAGAGGTCATTAAATTCTTCCCTTATATTTTTGGACTGTTTCTCCCTATGATCTCTTTGGTGAAAACCGAACCTTCTCTCAACTTTCATGTTTTCGTCTATCTTCTTATTAGCAATAGGCGGTCTGACAAATTTATCTTCTGAAAAATCCTGAAGAATATTATATCTGTTGCTATTGGGTGAGACCAGGTTTCGTTTCATATCCATTACTCTGTTTCTGTCTGACTATTTGGAGTTTTGCCATCTTTGAGGATTGTCTTCCCAATACTCCCTTTGAGGATGGGTGTTTGGTTTATCGTTTTTCTTAGTGTGGGGTTCTTCTCCGTATTTTAATCTATCATAATCATACTCATATTCCTGTTGTTTTTGGGATGAGCTTTTTTCGATAACTGAGTTGTATATCGATTCTTCTTGTAAAGCTCGTTGACGGGCTGTTTCATATGCAGTATTGCTGTAAGCCATAATTTTGGCTATGTTCTTTTCCCTGGTGAATATCAGGCAGGCTTTATCTAGGGATCCATGGTTTCCATTACAATTCAGACAATGAAAGTCGTTGGAGCACTGTCCGTGAAAGGTTTCGCCACAGCGGAAGCAT
>NW_017153108.1:0-259 GCF_001652005.2 Ceratina calcarata
TCGCCGCTGTCGCGGCTCCAAGTGCCAGATCCCGGTTTTACGAGCCGCTAGGCCATCTGAGCTCGTCCGGTGCTTCGCGGAACGCTGTCCCCAGTGCCCAACTCCAACCGCGGCAGTCACGAACGCGAAGTCGCCAGGACACCTCCACCGTTCACACCGATGCCGGCGCGGAACTTCGACGAGTCTCCTCCATTTGAAGGGTCTAAGTCTCGATCCCGCTTTTTCGAACCGCCACCCCCGACGGGGCCGTGCCCCCTCC
>NW_017153109.1:0-259 GCF_001652005.2 Ceratina calcarata
AATGGAACACTGTATGGAAAAACTCTCGACAAACTCAAATTCACCGTATAAGAGAGGATATTTATGAAATTTCCCCCACATTTTTATTCAGAAGGAAAGAACAAGTTGTACTAAACAGAGCAACAATTGGACATACAAATTTTACTCACATTTACTTAATTAAAAAACAAGAAAAACCTATGTGTGTTAAATGTAATGAAGCCCACTCAATTGAACACGTAATTTGTTCCTGCCCATTATTCAATCAAGAAAGAAGAAG
>NW_017153110.1:0-259 GCF_001652005.2 Ceratina calcarata
TTCTTGTAGAGGACGACGAGATCTACAATTCCTGTATAAAAACTTTTCGCTAGCGGCAATAGTTTACGAGTTATTTGCGAAAAACTGTTTTTTTGTTTTTCGTTAATAACTCGTAAACTATTGACGCTAGCGAAAAGTTATTATACAGAAGTTGTAGATCTCGTCGTCCTCTACAAAAAAGGTTATATGCAATTTTTCCCTAAGTCCAATGGTTTAGGAGTTATTGAGGAAAAACGAAATTTTTTGCCAAAAGTTCACC
>NW_017153111.1:0-259 GCF_001652005.2 Ceratina calcarata
AAAAGTGTAGAAAACTGGCGCGAACCGAACCAAAACCAAACGTATTTCATTGATAGACTATATTAGTATAAGTGACCGGGGAAATTCTAAGAATACATATTTATTACCAAACTCCAAATCAACGATATGCATACATATAATACTTTTTAGTTCATTTAGAACAGGTTATTTGGTTATTGTTGTCATGAAAAGATTTCAAATAAGAATACTAATGATAATAAAAAATATAATACCAATAAAAATTGCCGCCCCCAAAAGG
>NW_017153112.1:0-259 GCF_001652005.2 Ceratina calcarata
TTCATTAATATTTGGGAGAGGATATGCGTCTCCAATTGTTTTTTTGTTCAGCGCTTGGAAATGTATTACTACTCTCCAGCGTTTGTTTCCGTTTGAATCAGGCTTTTTCGGTATTATCCATAATGGTGAATTATATGATGATTTTGATGATTTTGATGTCTGAAATATGCCATCCTTCAGCAATTCCTGAATTTGCCGATTGATCTCTTTGTGGATTGGAGGGTATCTATATTGTTTGGAATTAATTGGGACATTGTCC
>NW_017153113.1:0-259 GCF_001652005.2 Ceratina calcarata
TCTTATATTGTTCACCACCTACCTATACCCTTGACATAAAAGGAAAAGAAACAAAAATACACGGTAACCGATTAAAACTTTACATTCCAGGACAATCACATGGTTCACCGCAACCATCTACCTATAACAGCGATATATTTTTAGAAACTATGGACATTGCGTACTTATGTTCAGAATCAGTAGATGTAACCATTGGAATTGACATAAACGATATCTTTAAGAATTTAAATCAACTCAATATTTATACAAAGACCATTTC
>NW_017153114.1:0-259 GCF_001652005.2 Ceratina calcarata
ACTGACTACTTATACACTATACTGTATGAGATTGGTATACATATGCTGAAAATTTTATTGAAATACGTCGATACTGAAAGAAGCGACAGGCATCGAAATCTACTATAGATTTTAGGTAAAAAGTCGTAAAAGTTGAAAGTTTGACAATTTAATTATAATTCATAACAATGATAATCAATTTCAGTGTTTTTTAATTATCGGCGAGTTTTTATTAATCTTGATGACATTTTAAATAATAATTAATGCGAGAAAGTGAAGG
>NW_017153115.1:0-259 GCF_001652005.2 Ceratina calcarata
TGTATCGAGAATTGGAGTTTTCTTCAATCAAATATTAAAATTCAATTGCTAAGTCGAATTTCTGTCAATTAGCTAATTAAATAATATTAATTCTTAATTAGTCAAATTTGAATTAAAAATTAAATATTAACTGCCAGTTGCTGTTCAATTCAATCGACAAACAACGATTAGTAATCATATTTGTCTTTGCCAGGTCAGACGGATTTGTTCAAACTCTTGTTTATATCAATATCATAGAAATGCCCTTCTCGAGCAACAT
>NW_017153116.1:0-259 GCF_001652005.2 Ceratina calcarata
TGATACATCATCTTGTGATCATCCCAAATAAAAATCAAATCGATGTATCAGATATTTAGAAAAAACTCGAAAATTCGTAAAAGCATCTTTCACCCCTTTTCACTTTCTTAAAGGTGGAATTCTGAACTTTCTTAGTGAATACCTGGTCTACTATACAGAAACTTTGTTCATGTCTTAAGGATGTATTGGCTATACAGTCAATCCCAAACGCATTTTTTAAAAAGAAATCAGACGTCGGAAGAACATTGCTAATAATAAA
>NW_017153117.1:0-259 GCF_001652005.2 Ceratina calcarata
ATCGACTTAAGAGGTCTGAGTTGTTGACTATGGTGATCAACAACGTGCCGCTCAAAGGCGACGAATAAGCAGAGAATGAAGCATCAGACCGGAGCGTTGCCTCATAGCTTCATGTACCAGATGTTGACAATAACTCATGAGATCGGCGCCCCCGCACGACCTCCGTGATGCCCGTAGCAGCATAATCCACTGCTACCGCTAGATTATAGGTGAACAGCCCGGTGCGGTGGAGGATCATAAAAAAAGCTTCCTAAGCCAG
>NW_017153118.1:0-852 GCF_001652005.2 Ceratina calcarata
GGACCGGACGGCCGTAAAGACCGACACTCGAGCCACGCTAAACACGCAGAGGAAATACCGGGCAACGGCAGGGGACCCTAAAAACCGTGCCACGCGCGGCAACCGCCAGGCCGGACGCTCACTTACCATGTCATTAAGAAAAGACAAAAGACGAGCCCCGAAACAACCAGTATGATGACAACCGAAAGACGGACAACAAGCCGCAAACGACCCCAGACACCGACAGACGGCAAGGACGACAAAGAAAGCCCGCTAAACACCCAATTAGTCCTCCCGGGCGACGGGAGACCCCAAAAAACAAAAGGAGGAAAAGAACCGCAACAATTGGAAACCTACACGCGCGAGACCAGCTACGGCGCAACACTACCAACAAAAGCCAGGAACACATCGCGGAAAACCCGACCAAGCACAAGGATCGGACCGGGCCACCAGAAAGACGAAACAATGCAAGGAACAGAACGGGAACAGAACCAACGGGCAAGGACCACGGGAATCGATCAGACCTGAAACTACGAAACGCAATAAAACACAGGAATATGGCGTAATCAACATTTATTTAACAAACCACAAACACAATAAACACAATACCAAAGCACAAATAATAATAAAACGCAACAACGCGAAACTCTGGACAAGTGACGAATAATAAAAACACGCTACGCACACGCAAACCCAGGACCCAACACGCAACTGCACACACATATACAAAACAAAAGCGCGGACACGCAAAACAAACGCCCCCCCTACTCAGACGGTGGTGACGGTGACGGTGACGGTGACGGTGACGGTGACGGTGACGGTGACGGTGACGGTGACGGTGACGGTGACGGTGACGGTGACGGTGACGGTGAC
>NW_017153118.1:1908-2207 GCF_001652005.2 Ceratina calcarata
ACCACGGTGTGAAAACAACCGGAACAACACCCCGAAAGAAACCAACACAGGAAACAACCTACCGGACACACAACTCGAAACCCCGGACCGACACCCCGGAACCAGAACGCACCAAAAGCAGAACACAGATCAGAGTCCACATCCTTAGGAAAGCCAGCCAACCACAGTAGAAACACGCGATACCCAAGAGCAAGAAAAAAGAAAAAAAAACCCAACCCAAATTCAAGTTAAAACAAATATTCACAAATTGGCCCAGGTAATAACATCTGGTCCAAGTACGCTCCAACGTCACCCTGGCA
>NW_017153119.1:0-259 GCF_001652005.2 Ceratina calcarata
AAACAATGTCGTCAAGGGTCAAGGTCATATGCTATTTGCTCCTTATTCGTCGTATTCTGACGTACGCTGTACCCGTATGGTGGAACGTCAGTGCGTCAATAGTCGAGAAGCTTAGAAAGTTTGAGCTTTCATGTCTTCGTGTCTCTTTGTAAATTTATCGTAAGGCGGATACTAAATTCTTTATCAAGAACAAATATTTATATAACAAGGCAGATATCCCTCGTATCGATTCCTTTATGATCAAACTTACAAGAGACTA
>NW_017153120.1:0-259 GCF_001652005.2 Ceratina calcarata
GAGAGAGCTTTTTCTCTCTAATGCTTTCCATATTTTCGTCACTACTCGGAGCTACTACTTCCAACTGTTATGTACTCTCATGATGACAGGAATAACTCCACTGTGTTTCTGTGACACAGGACATCCCAACCGAAGGAGGACATCTCAAGCATAAGAGGCCACGTTTTTTAGGTCATGGAACACAAGACGTTCCAACCAAAGGAAGCCATTTCAACTAAAAGAGATTGTGTTTTTTAGAGAGTGTGCGTTTGGAACGCAG
>NW_017153121.1:0-259 GCF_001652005.2 Ceratina calcarata
CGATGTTATCGGGAAGATGACCAAACTTGATTATTTAGAGGAAGTAAATGTCGTAACAAGGTTTCCGTAAGTGAACCTGCGGAAGGACCATTAACGATCTTTGTCGATCGTAAAAGATACACGTTTGTTAAAAATACATATAAGACGGAGGAACTGCATTGAGCCCATATTTATTTCTTTGTCTTTTCGCAGCGATCGTAACAATCGGCGCCCAGACCGAAGCAGCAGGCGCCGTCGATAGGCTGCAGGAAACACGGAG
>NW_017153122.1:0-259 GCF_001652005.2 Ceratina calcarata
CCGTTCATAAGTCTCAGGACCTATAAGTATTTTTACCTGTTAAAATAAAAGAAATTAAATGATCATCCAAACTGAGTCTATAATTACTGTCAAAGGATTTACTCACATAATAGTGTATAAAAATTAAAATTTGGCATAAAAAGATCTCCTACTTCCTCTCAATAGTCGTAATCAAATATGATCTTACAGTATCTCGTTTATAGTTGCAGTATGTCATAAGACTTAGAGATGTAAGTAGGTAGCAAACAAGAGGCTAGAG
>NW_017153123.1:0-259 GCF_001652005.2 Ceratina calcarata
TCAATCAAATAACTAACAACTTTATAAATTACAGAGTAGCTAAAATTGTAAAAAATGGGAAGAGAATTAGAGTTGAAATTAGATATTCTCACGTGCATCCGGTGCGACAAGATAGGACCGAGCACGGAACCACACGCAGCACATTCTCACGTGCGCAGAGACGAGAATAATTCATGTTGCATCAGCATTGTTTTCATGAGGACAACATTAGCTTATATCAGGCATGGGCAACCCACACTAGTCGCTCTCCCCACTATTC
>NW_017153124.1:0-259 GCF_001652005.2 Ceratina calcarata
GTACTTTCAACAAATTTTTGGAATTCCAAAATCTTTTCCAAAATTCGTTGAATATTTTCAATTGTAACATTATAATATCAACGAATTCGTCAATTGCTCCTGACAACTTCGTCACAGGCGGAGCATTTTCGTCTTTATCAGAATATTCTCGCTGTATACAGTACTCCTCCGATGGTTATGTCAAATCCATCGGTTTTTTCATCATTCGATTGCAGCAATCAGTGCAATCGTATTGTTTCATTACGTAGTGCAGTATGTA
>NW_017153125.1:0-259 GCF_001652005.2 Ceratina calcarata
ACCGCCTAATAATTGGGTCAGCGTGTTCAACGGTTCAGCATGGACTTACAACGAAAACAGGAAGCAATTTTACTTTCGCCAATTCCTTGCTGAACAGCCGGATTTGAATTACAGGAATCCAAAAGTGCGAGCGGAGATGGAGGTACGTTTCGCAATGATAATTGATAGATTATAAACTTTCATAGTCTGTACAGAACTTAGCATGAAAACTGAAATGCAAAATATCGCATCTTTTAATGTTCTAAACATAATACTCTAT
>NW_017153126.1:0-259 GCF_001652005.2 Ceratina calcarata
TTCTTTCTTTCTTTATTTCGACGATATTTTTTCAAAAACCTTCTTACAACGATTGTCAACACTACGGATAATATTCACGTCGATATTCACGTGCACTCCGAAGACAGTCTTCCTCTGCAAGCGACGTAGGAACGCTTTCAAGTATAAATGAGACCGTAAACTGATGTAGCATTAGCATACGTCATATAAAAAATTAATAATTAATTGTAATTGTAACTGAAATTAAAATTATTTAATTTATTATAATCCTGCAAGAAGG
>NW_017153127.1:0-259 GCF_001652005.2 Ceratina calcarata
ACCATTTCAACGCCAGCAAATACGTAATGAAGGTCAGCCAATATTACGAGATGTTTGCACCCGTATTGTTAATAGTTATCAATATTTCTTAGGAGAATGTCTATGTAAATAAGTTTCCAACAGGAACGGGGTTACGAAAATAAAGATTGGGTTTAATTATTTTCGAATAGAGGTAAAAATAAATTTATTACGACCTATTTTGTATTTTATTTTATTGTAGTTATATTTGAATTTATATCTTTAACATACAGTATGAAAT
>NW_017153128.1:0-259 GCF_001652005.2 Ceratina calcarata
GTAGTTAGAAGTAAACGAAAACAAATATATTTGGGATTCTGAAGAATAAGACTATGTGGTTTTTCATTGAACACATACATGTACGTACATGTAATACATTAATACAAGGAAAATATATGCACATTACCAAGTGAAATGAAAATACAACCGGAAGGAAGAACCAAACCAGCTATCACTGATTATGAGTTATCTTGAAATCGATGACAACATTTGTATTGCTTTATTAGTAAAATTAATAATTGTTGAAAGAAGTCTACAC
>NW_017153129.1:0-555 GCF_001652005.2 Ceratina calcarata
TTTTCTTATTGCATTTTTAGTTTTATTCTTTTTCTTTTTCAGATTTGCAGAAGTTAGTTGGTCGTTCAATTGGGGTTATTGTGTGTGGATTATTTTTGATTTGAAGAAGAAAGGTTTTTTTATGCATCTTTTGACTTGACGGGGTCGATGTTAGGGGTTTATTCTTTGAGGGGGTATTAATAATAATAATCGTTTCTGATCGGCTTCGAGTTTCTCAGAAGGTTTGTATTTTATTTTATGTAGTATAAATGTTTGTATATATATTTTACATGTCTTACTTAAAATTAGGTTATGGTTAACATTACTAGTAGTATTTATATCTATTTCTATATGTACATTTTCGCTTTTCATAGTTGTTGTTCTGTTGGTTTGTTATTCCTCCGTTGTGGATTACGTTCTCCTTTTGTTCAGTTTCTGTCTCCCTTGTTTGTCGTGCGTGCCATGCTTCTCGAGTTCTTCCTTAGTTTGTAGTTTCGTCTTTTACATTGTAATAGTCCCGTTGTTGTTGGTGCTTCCATTACGATAGCTGTGCTTTCTGTGATTCCTGTATATTTT
>NW_017153129.1:1274-3280 GCF_001652005.2 Ceratina calcarata
TATTCTGGTACCGTTCTATTGTTTGTATTATTTTAGTCTGTGTTATCTTCGTTAGTTGTGGTGGTTTTGGTCTTGTTCTTTTCTTTTTATTTATTGTTAACAATTTTTTGTTTATTTGAGTGCCTGGGGTTGTTTTCCCTTTCTTATCGTTTGAATTTCGCGCACCGAGTTTCTCGGTCAGCGTGCCTTTTATCTTGCTCTTTCGGTGCCATGTTGGGCCCGTGTTTACGTTTCTCACAACGTAACCTATAGATGTCAGATTGATGTGTATTTTTGTCTGTTCTTCGTTTTTATGAATTCTTTTTATGTTAGTTGTATGTTAACTTTTTAGTTTTCTTGTCTTAAACAGTGCATGGGTTAATTGTGGTTTTTACGGGTTTTTGCTTTTGGAGTGGTTGAGTCGATGGTTTAAATATATTCTGATCCAGGTGATCAATTTGCAATACCATTATTACTCGAGAGGTTGTTTGTTAATGTGTTTCGATCATCTTCTTGTTTTTGTAAGTCGTTTGTTGTTTTTATTCATATATTTAATTTCTTTTTAATTGTGTTTTTAGACGGTGTGTGGAGGTATCGATTATCTATGATTTCCAAAGGGTTTGTGTCTGTTTATTATTCGGGGCGTGGGTCAGAGTGAATTTTCTTTTCAAAATATTTTTCTTGTGAGCCGAATTTGAGGGTATCTGTTTGGTTGTTGTGTACAACGTGAGTATGTTTGTTGTTGGATGTAGCAATTTTGTTTTCTTAGTATATCAAATTTCTTTCTTCTTTTTTTTTTTTATATATAGTTTTATTTTTCTAATGTTCTAATTTTTCAGATCTGCAGAGGACGGATAGCTGTTCGGCTGGGATTGCGGTGTGTGGATTTCTTCGATTTGAAATTTTATACGTATTTAATTTGGTGAGGACAACGATAGGAGTTTGTTTTCAGGGAAGATAGCGACCGTCTTTAATCGTCTTCAGATTTTTGTCAACAGGTTTATTTCTTACAATATATACGTATATTTTACATGATGTTCTTATAACTAGGTCGATATTAATATTAATAATAATACTTTTGTTTATTTTTATACATATGTTCTCGCTTTTGTAGTTGTGTTTCGTTATCTTGGTGATTTGTTCCTCTTCTGTTATGGATTATGTTTTCCTTTGTCCGGTCTTTTGTTTTCCTTGCTTAGCGTACGTATCGTGTCTCTCAGGTTCTTCCTTCGTTTGTGGGTTATCCTTTATACTACATTGGCTCCGTTGTTGGTGGTATTTCCATTACGGTGATTGTATTTCCTATGGTTCCTGTATTTTTAAAACATAGAAAAGAAATTTTTCAGATTAATGATCGGGTTTTGTCTCTTTTTATTTTCAGGTTCAATTAGACGTTGTTCCCGGTTATCGACATTGTCCCGGTCAGGAGACCGGGACGATTCCTTTGTTTTAGAGTGTTTAATTTTTTATCTCCGTATACTACTTGTAATTTGGGCAATGGGATTTTAAGAGTTGAATAAACGATTGTTTGTTACCAGATTGTTAGTGGTTTTTGTAACTGACCTGTCATGTTTTATTTTCCCTTGTGCTCCATTGTTTCCAATTTTATTTCCTTCCTTTCTGTTGTAAAGCTTTAACGTAGATGATATGTTTTCCGTCGGTTCCTCTAGCGGGAGTGAGATTCTTAGCAGTGCTTCCTCGAAGTCTGCTTCGTTATCCTTGTTTGTTGTGGTGTTTTCCCACGTGTTCTGTTTATTCGTTGTTTCTTCTTTCTCGTGAGCCGGGTTATTTGTTAATGCCGCGTTCGGTTTTGTCGGCGCCAGGGTGCCCTTGTTTATCGTTAGATCACCATCCATGGTTCTTGTTATCTCATTGGGGACAGTAATTTCCATTTCCTGATAGTAGTTAAGGTTTGTTGGTAGGATGTACTCATCTCCGGCATTGTCAAAACAGTTGTTATCCTCCCTTTGTGGGATTGTCTCTTTGATGATCGGTGAATCATTTGAATTGACTGTTGTTCCCACCTT
>NW_017153130.1:0-516 GCF_001652005.2 Ceratina calcarata
TCGGGAAGAGACGATAAAATTGCTCTCGTGCATGTTTCATGAACTGTTAAATGGAAGCTAGATTATACGTTACTTTAGCTGAAGTTAGAAATCAATCAATCCTGGAGATAGTTTTCAGTTTTCAATGAAATATCAGAATTCGCCTGGAAGCAATCAGACTTCCAATCAGAGTTAGTCAATATCGGAAACATCCAGGCATCGTTGAACGTGGTCAACAATTAGGTAATTCACTGTTCCCGAGAACAAACAAATTGTTCGTCGATAATGTCTCCTAATTTAACACGTATTATTCAAACAAGAAGAGATTAATTGGCTTGAAAATCAACACAAAGAAAGATCATTTTTCATTGACATTGAAACTATAGTTTGCTCACAAGTTACATTTATTAACGGGCCCTACTAGCCCTTGTGTTAGTAAATGGAGTTTAATAATGTTAAATGGTAATTCCAAACATGCTGCATTGCTTCTAATGATTGTAATTAATTTCCATATTAATCCTTCACACAGAATTATGA
>NW_017153130.1:1711-2637 GCF_001652005.2 Ceratina calcarata
AAATACCACAGCCAAATAGGTACTAGCCAATACATCTATCACCTTGATCCAAATGTTACAGCCCATTTAAAACTTCATGCGTCACCTGAATTTGGGCAGTCAATTTTTTTTTGGGACACCCTGTATTTTTATTGACTAGTTATTTACTTGAGAATGAATTCACGCTGCGCACATTCAATCTTCCACGATCTCCTCAGTAAAAAAATTCAATCTTACGGTTTCTGTGACGTAACCTGAGCTTGGGTCAATAAACTTCGCTCAGAAGCATCTCCCTCCAGTGTTACTTTTGCCCACCCTCACGAAAGTTTCGTTCAAATAGGGCGAAGAAGAAAATGACCACGACAGGGCACGGCATGACGCGGTGTCTCAGTTGAGAAGATTGCCGGTCTCGCTTGGAAAGGTTCGTAGGGACTTTCGCGCACATAACAACAGCTCGAACACGCCCCGATATCCGGATTTCGTGTTCGCTCGCAAGCTTAACCGAGCTAGATACGAGCCACGGGGACGTGAAACGTTGTTAGAGACGTTAATTAAGGAGCTCGAAGCATCGACGCGCTCTCGCCTGTGTGCACAGAAGGAGCGTGTTCCTGCCGAGATGAGATTGTCGGTTCACCGCGACCGTCGATGGGCGGAGAACCATTGCGATGAGCGAAAACCATTTTAAAAGCTATTCAAAATATTGTTTTGGCAGCGTGCAACTTATTTCTAATACTTATCCCACTAATGAAGTAAATGTAACTCGAAAAGCATTTAAGGTACGACTTCCTTATTATATCTTACTATTATAAAAAAGAAAGCGTTTGTATAAAAAAATTGCGAAATTAAATAAATATTTCTATTCTACACATTTTTAATTCTGTATATAATAATTAATCCAGGCAACGGGGATGTCCGTTTATTACATAATTTGCATATCAAATAATCGC
>NW_017153131.1:0-259 GCF_001652005.2 Ceratina calcarata
TAGATACTCGCCGTTGTCGAAGCGCAAATCGTCTACCCTTTTGCGAGTAAACGAGAAATCGATGTTCGCAGAATCAATGACCCTCGCAGTTGAAAACGAAGAACCGTCGGATATTTTCATCGCTTCCACGAAGCCGTATCATCGATTCCTTTCATCTTTTCCCTAGCGAGAAAGCGAAGGCTGCAAGGGGAGTCTTAGAAGAAATTGCAAAGTGAAGAATTCCCTTAATAAGATGAAGCTACAGCACTGAGGCAAACAA
>NW_017153132.1:0-259 GCF_001652005.2 Ceratina calcarata
CCCCAGCTGTAACGTCACACTTAACCCCTTCTCATCGCGGGTAATTCAACTCAAAATATTCTAACAAAGAGAGGTTAATCACACCATCTTCCTCAAACGATACAATTAACTAAGAGCACAACCCCAATCAACCTGATTCATATTATCTACAGCCAACTACTGTGCTTTCCATTAAAACTAAGAAAGAGAGAAAAAGAGAGAAATGTCTTTAGTTCATTGACTGTATTCACTGTAACATATTCCCACCATATCCCATTCA
>NW_017153133.1:0-259 GCF_001652005.2 Ceratina calcarata
ACCTCCATTTGTCGTAATGTGTTCCATCAAATAATTGTAACGTAAATCCTTTGTTCTCCGACGTCATCTTGTTTTCTACAGGAACTTCTTTTTCTTCACTTTCACTTTTAATTCCGACTAATTCTTGCTTGTTTTCACTATCAAAGTGTTCTTCTCCTTCGCTTCCTGTTTCGTCAGTCTCTTCCTTCAGACTCATGCGCTTTTCTTTGTTCTTCTTCACGAACGGCACACGTGTGCTATACGGAGCACTCTGACTAGC
>NW_017153134.1:0-259 GCF_001652005.2 Ceratina calcarata
CTTCTATATCTTCTGATTAGACTTTAAAATATTGACAATTCGTTTGCTTTAAACAAAATTGATGATACCAGAAATGAATTAAGAATTTAATTAATAAACTGAGACACCATTGGTCACTTTTTCGTTAATAACTTTGTTAATGACGATTAGAAGAAAAGTGGGAAAAGAACTTCAAATTTCACTCTCTTTCACATTCTCAGAGAAAACTACGTTCGGAAACTGTATATATAATATTTTGTTGGATTGTATACAACATCCC
>NW_017153135.1:0-259 GCF_001652005.2 Ceratina calcarata
ACCACCACGGCACCTATCGGTGGCTCGGCCGAACCGCCCGTTACAAACTATTAACAATTTAGAATCTGTATGGTTTTCTCTAATAAATTGAGTACTTAATAATGTTAATGGATGTCATAAGACACGCTAAGGTGTATAGCTTTGATCCTTTGTATAAAGATTAATTAAGTAATGTCTGAAAGGTAGTAATCCTAAAATAAACGAATCGACCCTATACGACTTTGTTGGCCTTGAATGCATTCCCGTGTTTTGTATTTTC
>NW_017153136.1:0-259 GCF_001652005.2 Ceratina calcarata
ATTCCGGACGATATTAAAATTAAATCAGAGAGACGGTTTAAAAATTACCTTGTTAGTTTTTTAAACAATTAGGAACCCTATTACCAAACAGACTCGGCAGTATCGGACAATCTACTTATTAAGAAAAGATAGACCTTGTTTAATTCTCACGAGTAAACTACTTCAAACCGCGCGGGACTTGATTAAAAAACACTCAGAAATCTAAAGGTTACGGGAAGCGGAAACGGATCAGTATCGTTAAGGAAAATAAAACAATAAA
>NW_017153137.1:0-259 GCF_001652005.2 Ceratina calcarata
ATATGTGACAAGTACGCGATAATATTAAATATTACAAATAACACATTAGGAAGCATAATACAATTTATGATTGTTATTTGATTTTGCCTGGGAAAAGGAGAATGCATTTTGATTATGATATGGGATATGTATTCCACCATCAGATCCAGTTGAACAACTGTTTCTCTTTATTGATGATTCTGCAAACCAATTATCGGATACTATGTTTGAATGTTCTGTTATACGTCATGTTGCATTAAGAACCAATTTACCATAGTGA
>NW_017153138.1:0-259 GCF_001652005.2 Ceratina calcarata
ATCTTCATTAAGTTTTTTTATATTCCATCTTGGAAAGTATTCCGCATTATAATGTGTTATTTTTCCAGGTGATATCTTTCTGTTATGAAAGTTCATGGTGATGTATAGGTGATCTGAGAGTGTCTCGACTTCTTCTTTTATTTTCCAGTTCCATATTCTCTTTACCGCTATTTCATTTGCCCATGTAATGTCCACAATCGAGGAGCCTTGGGGACGTACACATGTTGGTACGTTACCTTTATTCACCAGGAATAAATTA
>NW_017153139.1:0-259 GCF_001652005.2 Ceratina calcarata
CAGGAAGGGATGATACATTTTCGGAAAACGAAACAGAACTATATCTTACATTTGATATTGCACAATTGCTATTATAATTAGAGATACAACATTTGTCTGGCATCTGCAAAATGTGCGAAAAACATGCTTTCAATAGGTCGTACTAATCTAACATAATTCATCACAGTTTCATACTTATTACACAATGCAAACATTAACAAATTATCGTATATGAACTAGAGGTTATAGTTATTTTTACCGTATTATTTATGTTTCCAAC
>NW_017153140.1:0-259 GCF_001652005.2 Ceratina calcarata
TCAACCACGCCTCGGACAACTTTTTCGCTAAGGAAAATGTTGTTTGAAATTGCGTCAGGAATCTCCCATTTCAATCTTACACTAGTTTTGGGACATCCTTATATGAAACAATGATTAATAAGAAACTTACTGCTCTCACGTTATCTTCTAACAAATCACCTATACTTTCAACTAATTCCGTGAAGCTTGGCCGAAGGCTGGGCTTAGCTTTCCAACATTGAAGCATTATATCATACCTATAAATCAGAAATATTAAATA
>NW_017153141.1:0-741 GCF_001652005.2 Ceratina calcarata
CTAATAGCATTCTTAACTTGAGTTTGAACTGTGACTGTGACTATGTGACTGTGTTGGGCACCCGTAGTGGGTTTTTGTAACTAGGCATCTAAAAGGCATGCGTTAATGACGTCATACCTAGGGATATCACGTGACTGACTTGACTCACGTAAATTAATTTAAATTCAGTTACATTGGTAAAATATTGAAACATGGAATGGATCGACGAGTGTTTTGCTTTCTATTTCTTACTTCTATTTCTAGATTTCTATATTCTAGAGGATGTAAAAATTGCAGACTTTTCGCGCAACACAGCGTCCCATGAACCACTCTTTAATAATCTGTCCTCGGTACCGAAACTATCCGTTTTGTATTATAATTTACACTCCAGATCCTGTTAGGATAAAGTTTAATGAGTTTGAATAGAATAGAACGATCAGAACTTTCCTTTGCACTTGCATATTGAAGTTTTAAGTAATTTTATAAATATAAAAAGAAATATATGAAAGAAGGATTTATGACGATGTATCAATTTAATTTAGAGTTGATGATATTGATGTGCCAGATTAAAAAAGCTGGCACGTAAAATTGGGGCACCCGCTGTTTATTGTACAAATTAAGAAAGAAAAAATCGAACATGTTTATTCTTGAATTTAGATTTAGATTAAAAAATGGAGGAGATCTTAAAATTAATTGTTATTGCTCCCATTGTATTTTCTATAACTATAACAATGTTAAATTAGTTTTATTGCATTTGCATCA
>NW_017153141.1:1101-2916 GCF_001652005.2 Ceratina calcarata
ACTAACGTGAGAGCTCGTTTGTGAGTTTTAATAGCGTAACATACTTTCTTGTACACCAACTCTTTGTTGATTTTCTCTGAGTTTGTCAGTGAATAACCGGTGCCCATGGAATACTTGAAACGATGTCTACGATAATGTTCAACAATATTTAAACAGAAGTATAAAATTTAATAATCAACAAGCTCCTCTAGTTTCGTTGTATTCTTGCTATTGTTTTATGATTAAAAATGGAAATGGTGATGATTACCCAGCAAGGGAAAGAAGGCCGCAAACGTGTTGCACCATGTAGAGCAGAATCGTGTCGGTTGCGATGAAAACGCACATCGTACTCAGCATGCATATCATAGTGTACAACATGATGAAATAGTAATAATCATCGTTATTTTCGATAAAATAATAGCCCGGATACAGCTCGACTCTTGGCCGTGACTCGTTTAGGGGTGCGAATACGTCCAACACGCGCGGTATGAGGGGAAGGCAAAAAAACACGACCGAACAAAAATATATGTTCGCTGGAACATTAACGCGGAAAGTTTCCGTTTTAAACAATAGTTTTAAAAAATATATTATACATGTACATATAACACAGTTGATTAATGCTTTGCGTTCTTACTTGTATATACATACGTGTAAAACGCTCCCCTGTCCGCGTACTCCTTCATAATGTTGTCCTCTTCCTCGGTTTTCTCATCTTGCCAATCTTTTACCATATTGATAAATAATTCCTTAAACTATAAATATTGAAATATAAAACACTTAATTTTATTATTACACATTTTCCAACAAACAAGTAACAAGATTAAGAACTGTTCGTGCTATTTCTTTTCCCGATTTGTTTAGATGTCTCACCTTATCGGTGTTAATTATATAATTAATGAACTTCACGTACGATGCGACCGCTACCATTAGGAACGGTATCTGTTCCACTATAGTGCCGATGCTGAAGTACACTACGATTTGACCGGTCTAAAATCAAAACCAAATCGATCAATCATTTAGAGTGCTGTCGTATAAGTATGATAGACGGACGCGGTATCAATTGATGCAATGATCAATTAATTCTATAATTCTTCGCAATAAAATTAACGCACCTGCGTGACCAGCGCCGATATTACGAGAAAATGTATGTAAGCGCTAGAAATGAACTTGTGTGATTTCGTTAGGAACGGCCACGTACCGGCAATTCTCCCATACCCTCTGGTCACGTTAAAATATTGTGTCACGAATTTTTCAAAATTCATATTTGACACGAATTATGTTAAATTTCATTCGAGTTTCCCGCGGCCGACGATTTTAAGGATCACCTCCGGCTCGCTTATACTTTGAAACTCGCGCAGCAATAGTGTTCGCGGAAATGGAGAAATTGGCGATTGAACATTTTTGTTCATGTCCATCATCGTATAATTTCAGTAATATCGGTAGGTACTTTTCTGGTTATACGCAAGGTTGTCTGATTAATGAATAAAACAAGCTAATCGAGCTGCGTGCAATTTCAGTCTCGTGTCTTTACGGTTACCGTCTTGTTACGATATTTAAGAGACGCTATGCGCTTCAATTTAATTTCACATAATTATTCACATCGTTACGGAGTTTAAAGGGTAATTCGTATCATGTGAATCCGCGTATGGCATCTGAAAAATTAATGGGAGCAGATTAGAGCAACCATTTCGGTATCGATTCTATCGTGTACGACACGACTCCTTTGCAGAATGTACGAATTGCTGCATTAAAACGAAGTACCAAAGATTATTAGACATCATGTCTTGTACTATGAAGAAGTATTGAATTCATGGGAAAAATGCAGAAGGTTCTTGA
>NW_017153142.1:0-259 GCF_001652005.2 Ceratina calcarata
ACCGTTCTTTTTACGCACGAGATGAATCGGGCTAGCCCAAGGGCTACTGGATGGCGTGATCATGCCTGCTTCCATTAATCGTTTAAATTCTGCTTTTACGGCTTTAAGTTTATCGGGTGCTAGTCTTCGTGCGCGTTCGGCTACCGGTGGACCGGTCGTGACTATATGGTGATATACGCCGCGTGACTCTAAAGGAACAGGTTGTCCGCTCCGATGACTTTCGGAAATTTAGTCAGAATATGATTGTATTTGCAATTTG
>NW_017153143.1:0-259 GCF_001652005.2 Ceratina calcarata
AAATGCATGTAACTCATGCGAAACCTTCTTTTTTAATCACGAATCTCTAACATACTCCCATATGTCGTTATAGCGCAGAACACTCTTCATCTGCACTTTCCATGTTTCATAGTTCGAGTTGTTTAACTTTTCTATTTGATGAACATGTAACGGTTGGTTCGTGTCGTGTATCCTGTGTCACTTCGATGAGCACAGTTCTATATACGTAGTTTTAGGTATTAACGGGAATCTAAAGAATGCAGAGTCTACGAAATATTGA
>NW_017153144.1:0-259 GCF_001652005.2 Ceratina calcarata
ACAAATGAGCTTGCACATTGCATGAAATCCACAACGCGCCTGCGCTCCAAGCTGTGCCCGCGAACACTTAAATGAGGCGTTCTTTGTTTTTTAGTGAGGGGGTGGATTCCCCGAAACATATTTTTTTAGTGGAGGGGTTCGTCATGGAAGAGTTCGCGTTTAGTACCCGGTAAGTTTAATCGTGCGTTGTCGCTCGTCCACATACGGCACTTGACTTTCTTCGGTTTCGTTAAATTCCTTTGGTTTTGTGATATTGCCA
>NW_017153145.1:0-259 GCF_001652005.2 Ceratina calcarata
ACGTGATTGTCTACGTATTTCACTGATCTCTCCTTTTTTGTTGTTTGACGAGTTTCCGTGTTGACTTTTGGTCACCAAAGAGGTCACGTTTTGTGGAGTAATCAATTTATTTCTCTTTACGTAATAAGATGACTAAAATCAGTTTTAATAGTTTTAATATAATTATCTAATTAATAAATTGTTTATTAATCATTCACATTAAATTTTGTATAAATGTCATTCTCTGTTCACGTTTACATAAAATTACAATAAATAATTG
>NW_017153146.1:0-259 GCF_001652005.2 Ceratina calcarata
AAGGCTGGGTCTATTATCATAAGGAATGATTAAATTTTCCACGTCAGTGGACAGTCTTGAACTTTCCAAGTAATTAGAATATTGAGCTTGATGATTCTTGTCAGAATATTTGCTCTTATACTACGGTTAATAATCATACAGCTCTTGGCCAGGTCCGGCTAGTGTTAATTATTAATTAAGCTGATGAGTGAATAAGCAATAAACAAGTTGTTAGGTGGAGACCTAACGGAGTCCGGATTTCGAGGAGGAGAAGGTTGAG
>NW_017153147.1:0-259 GCF_001652005.2 Ceratina calcarata
TATAGTGATCTAACTGTATTTTTCATTCTATTAGCTTGAATAGCATTGTATCCCAGTTCTTTAAGCTCTTCAAACAATTGCAATATATTTAATTCTTCATGTAGTCCTCTGACTACAAATATTCTTCTCTTTATCTCCTTTTCTGTGAAAGTGTGGAATTGCACTTTAGTGTTTTGCCAGTGGTTTTTTTAATAATTGATAGTTTGCTTTATTTGTTGTGAAGACTTGTGTGTAACCTTTATTGTATTTGATATGAAAT
>NW_017153148.1:0-259 GCF_001652005.2 Ceratina calcarata
TCAATTAATTTTTCTTTTACACTCTCATGGACATAGTGATAATGAATTTCTATATATTTCGAGTTAAGCTTATGTTAAACATACCGAAAAGTAGTCAATTTTGAATAAACATAACTCAGGAACTATGTGGTAAAATGCACTGAAATTTGGCAAAAGTATCTATCAGGTGCTTAATTAACACTAGAAAGACTGAAACCTATATTGTATGTATACCTATATTGCCCAAAGCAGTCAAAATGACTGCATTGTGAAAGAATAA
>NW_017153149.1:0-259 GCF_001652005.2 Ceratina calcarata
TTTTTAAAAAATGCATTTCTAAAGTGCATAAACTTTTGGGATTGACTGTATAGCCGATACATCCTTAACACGGTTGAGAATGTCGTCTGTCAGAGTTCGGAACAAGAGTGCTTTCAAATTATGGAAAACAGGCTAAGATTTTTGGTTTACGTGGTGGGGATTAGAATTTGTACGGTAAGATTATCAGGGTTAGTATTTGGGGATGATGTAGCAAGGTCAGGGTTCAGAAATGATGCAGCGAAGATAGGATAACATTTGC
>NW_017153150.1:0-259 GCF_001652005.2 Ceratina calcarata
ACCTGAGGGTCTATGAGTTTTACCTCTTCCTCCTTTTTCATACTGTAAACACGGAAAAATATGGGTCCCGATGAATTATCGTGGAAGCCGAGTTATTGTGGAAAACAGAATTTTCGTCGGCATAAAAGGTTTATGTTCATTGTCAATAGCTTGTCCCTCTCGTTTTCGGACATACCTGCACCTCCGGCCGGGTGACTAACTGGGCTGTAATAGTACTTTGTGCACCAAGGGCCGAAAATGGGTCTTTCCGGGCGAGGTT
>NW_017153151.1:0-259 GCF_001652005.2 Ceratina calcarata
AAAAAATCAGAGATGTACTACGAGTAGTACATGTGAAAATTTTTATATTGTAAATTGAAATATAAAAAAATTCGCAAAGAATGAATATCAATTTCAGCCTTGATTTTCAGTTGAATTTAATTAACAATTTTATTTAGCAAGTCGGAGGGAATGAAAAATTCTGAAAAAATTCCCAAATATACAACTGACTCAATGTGAGAGTTAAAAGCTACAGAGGGGAGTAGCTTGCCACCCTTAAATAACATTACAGATTTAATAT
>NW_017153152.1:0-509 GCF_001652005.2 Ceratina calcarata
TAAGATACATAAACTTTTGGTATTGACTATTCAGCCAATACATCCTTAAGCTGTTTTTTCTCACGCGGTCATTGGAAGGGAATTCATTAATTACCCATAATAAAAAGGAATGGAAGATGCGTCAGCACGAAAATCTGAGACCTCCAGGTGAGAATCGAAGAATATCAGTTCCCTGAAAGATTGAAGCATACGATGCCTCGGGGTTCATCAATCTAACCGCTAATCACGAGCGCAGAGTGACATCCTGCTTGTTCGGCTCGATCATTATCATCTACAGTCTTCCATTTCATATTATACTATCTGTAAAACTAATATCTATGTATACATGTATATACGGAAAATACTTTACATATAAAATTAAAGAAAAGGAATATTTATGAACATTCGTTTTTTCCTTTAAATATTATAACGAAAAACGAGGATTATTACTGGATACATATTATCTTGTATCTGATACATTTTTATATTAATATTATTGAAAGCGATTTTCAGTGATAATTGAGAGATTT
>NW_017153152.1:1083-3565 GCF_001652005.2 Ceratina calcarata
AATAGAAATTTCTCTAGTAAGTTCAGATGACTTTCGTCGATTAAATACGAAGCTAGGTAGGAAACGTTGATATCATTTTTCGAAAGTAGACACAGTCAGGGGGTTGGAGTTGAGGGGCGAGTTGGACTATTACCGTGACCCGCCAAAATCCGCGGCGTAAATCACGACGAAGTTAGACGTACGACCGCGAGTAAAAGAAGCCTTTCCCCCGTTTATGGCTAGGGTTATTCGTCGAACGCGACTGCCCCGGAGGGTACGGACGCTCTCGTTTCCCCACTGTTTTAATGTCCTATCGATCTGGACCACCGCCGGCACCTGCCTCACACCCGCGGTATTACTATTGCCGAAGTATAAATTTTCCGGGTGTCTCCGTTAACCTCGAGGAACACGCGAAAATTTCTCCACTTCGACCACCTCTCTTTCCCCCCCATAGCCTGAAACCACGGGGCTGGTATCCCATCCGCCACTATATCCTTCGTCCGCCGGATACACGTACCTAAATCGCGGATTCTGATCATCGGGCGTCCAACATCCCTTCTGCCTCCACTCTAAAGATCTACGAGGAAATGCGAATTCTCCGGATTCTCATTCTCTCTGGAACTTTGACTACCTATTATGCCTGCCCGATGCGTTTAACGAGCACTCAAGTGTGTAAAACGCGTCCAGTATCGAACAGAATGCTTTCTAGTACTCGATAAATATCTTTTGACGATTGCAAGATACGAAGTACTAAACATTCTTACAATTTTCCATTTATAAAATGAACGACACGATGATTGATACAGTAACAGTGACGTAGTTACTGTGTAGCAAGGATTAGACTAAGTTAGGCTAGTTTCAATTTGACTCTTCAGGGCTCAAGCAAAATCGAGTAGAATGATTTCTACCATGTTTCGGCATTGATTTGGGATCAGTTTTGGGACCGGTTTGAGGTTTCGACTACGTTTTAGAATTGATTTAAGACCAGTTTTGGGTCTGTTTTGAGGTTTAAGACTGTGACCACGTTTTGGGATTAGAACGCTTGACCCCTAAGCCGATTCTAAACTTCGGTCGATAACCATCACCTATCCTAGCCCCCGGTTCGCTTAACCCTTGGACGAGCAACAACGGCTGTGGAGGAAGGTTCACCTACGCAATCCCCTTCCACGAGTAGATCGTTTATATGACGCGGCGCGCCGCGTCGACTGACCTCGTCGCCTAGACCCGGCTGTCTAAGTACACGTCAAATCGAATTTCTTGCACAACCGGGGATCGCCTATAGATAGGTCGCGATTCTCGACCGAGCGACACCCAACTGCTTTACACGCATTACTAAGTCATAGACGCTGCGACGGCACGCGGCTTCGGATTACGTGGCTCCAACGAAATGCCTTGTTCGCTGCGAGACGTGGCCGTCCGGTCGCCACCCGGGCTTCTACCTTTCTTCCTCCTTTTTTTCTTTCTCTTCACTGATACTGTTCCGTCGCTTATCGATTGAGACCGGCCGCGTTTCGAGACCCGGCGGTTATCGATTCGATATTTTATGGGAATATTATGTCGACGGAATTTTGGAATCAACAGCCACGTGGAAATTAAGAATATGAAATGAACCTTTTTGCCCCGTTGAATTTTATCCCAGGTATCCCGGGGAATTTTATGAAAGAGCTTTTTCATATTCCGATTTCTTGATTTATCGATTCCCCGCCAGGTCATCATTTCGAGCTAGTCAATTTTCTACTGATTCAGAGCCAAAAGTAATTTTTTGTATACATAAAAAAACCGGGTTTGAGTATCACTCAATATTTTCATTTTTATTGTACTATACAGAAGCTGGTATTTAATACTAAAGTAAACTTAAAGACTAAATGAGACGATAAGAAATTAAGCAAAAAGAAAAACAGCGCTTCGAGGAACGAAACAGAAGAAAGGCGAGAGAAAATAAGAAAACTTTAATTTAAACATTCATGTGAGAGACTTGCAAATATCGTACATGTCGTAATTTATTTACTTTATTCGTGAAACGAAATTACAGACACGTAATTGAACAAACAATTAATATTGAACTGAATAATGTCACCGATTTACGGGACGTCGTTAAATAAGTTCTCGGTGGGAATTTTTTCGTGCCACGTTATTCCAGCTAGTTCGAACTTTTACAGCGTCGTCGACGGCGGATCGATAAATTGAACGTTATTACTTTTTGCGCCGCGAGGCACGTCGCTACGTTAATAATAATTCTAACGACAACGATTAATGACGCGTAATTAAAGTCTAACGTAGACCGCTCGGTTACGTTTCCATTATATCAATTACGGCAACGTATACATTTTACCCATTCATTTCAGAAATTAACGTATCGTGAATTAACGAGTTCTATGGAATCAGAATGCTCGTTTTGTGTTTTACCGTGTCAGGCTGAAGGACGTATAATAAGATTTTCAACGTTTCCTCAATCAACGAGTTCGAATAAGAACCTTTTATCGTATCTTAAATAATATTCTTC
>NW_017153153.1:0-259 GCF_001652005.2 Ceratina calcarata
AGTGAATATTTCTGATTAATAAATTAATAGAAATGCATCTTAGAATTTTTATTTCCCTATCCTTGAATAGATATAATCCAAAGCAGCGATCATGTATTACTTTGTTCAATGAATAACTATCGAACCGGAAACCAAAAACATAACATTGCGTCAACGAACTACTATTGAAATCAATATCTCCTGTTCCAAAACTAATTTATTGTAGAAATATGAACAATTCTGATTAATAAATTAATGGAAATGAATAGTGGCATTTTTA
>NW_017153154.1:0-259 GCF_001652005.2 Ceratina calcarata
ATTTATTTCAAAACCCTGTCTCAAACTACTCCTCCTCGAATTCCGGACCCCGTTACGTCATAATCCTAACAAAATCCCTGTACAATATTCTACCCCATACTGAACAAAATAAAAAATACCCTACCCCATACTGAACAAACAAAAATTACAATTAAAAAATTATCTTCTATTATTGCACGGTTCATTTTTACTACCTAATAAATCGAAAAAATAGTATATACCTTATTGAAAAGAAGCTCTTGAAAGTTGTGAAATCAAC
>NW_017153155.1:0-259 GCF_001652005.2 Ceratina calcarata
ATGGATAGTACAATTGTTGAGTTGACGGCCGTTCCGACCGTGTGGGGGGTGTAAGTGACTCCCTGTGAAAATCGTACCTCCTTTATTTTCTGCTCTATCTGGTTCAATGGGATGGCTGCGTGTGAATTCAGCCAGTCAGTATTATTGACGACTGGCAGTGCTTCGATGATATCCAGGTGTGGTTTGCCGAAGTCCTGTACGATATTCGTTACGTTCATCGAGAATTTCGGCTGATAGGTTTCTTCCATGGTTGAAGTGG
>NW_017153156.1:0-259 GCF_001652005.2 Ceratina calcarata
ATCGTGTTTATCACGGCATGCAATGAGTATGCGGTACGGGCTTTCGAGGAGCAGGAGTTCGGTTATTTGCTCAATCCTATCAACCCCGAGCGTCTTGCGAAGAGGCTGCGCAATCTGAGTTATCCGCGCCGAAGGTAGAAAATCTCGCCGCGGTTACCAAGGCCTGCCAGGAGCTTGACCTGTATTCCCTGCACCGGTCACACCTGGATTTATCTGTTGAAAACCACCGAGGTAATGTTTGCCATCTCGCGGAAAAGGG
>NW_017153157.1:0-259 GCF_001652005.2 Ceratina calcarata
GGAGGGGGCACTGCCCCGTCGGGGGTGGCGGTTCGAAAAAGCGGGATCGAGACTTGGACCCTTCAAATAGAGGAGACTCGTCGAAGTTCCGCGCCGGCATCGGTATGAACGGTGGAGGTGTCCTG
The DNA here is from genome assembly GCF_001652005.2 of Ceratina calcarata. Classification (NCBI taxonomy): domain Eukaryota; kingdom Metazoa; phylum Arthropoda; class Insecta; order Hymenoptera; family Apidae; genus Ceratina; species Ceratina calcarata. The sequence continues at coordinate 126 of NW_017153157.1, forward strand.
GCGACTTCGCGTTCGCGACTGCCGCGGTTGGAGTTGGGCACTGGGGACAGCGTTCTGCGAAACACCGGACGAGCTCAGGTGGCCTAGCGGCTCGTAAAACCGGGATCTGGCACTTGGAGCCGCGACAGCGGCGA
>NW_017153158.1:0-259 GCF_001652005.2 Ceratina calcarata
AGAAACGGAGGGGGTGTCCATGATGGATTTTCCCCGCGTTAAAAAAAAAAAAAAAGGGGTCGCCTGTGCGTCTTTTTCCTTCTCTAATTAAACCCGACTGAGTCGACAGGCTCGGTCACCCATCGGGCCTTTGGTACGGTTCGACCTCGTAACAAAGTATATGTTAAACGTTCAACTAGATAGGGCAGATCTCTATTCAGTTGGTTCTTGTAAATGCTAAACGTTGAACTGGACAGGGCAGATCTCTGTCCAGTTGGTT
>NW_017153159.1:0-259 GCF_001652005.2 Ceratina calcarata
ATAAATAACATTTGAATTCCTAATCTCTGCTATATGCACTTTTGTGTATCACATGTTTTCTTTTAGTCCAAAAAATCCATAAGATCTGCTGTCCTCTTATCTTATCGTCTACATTTATGTTTACATATATTTCATTTTTGTATATTACGTTTTTTTCTTAGACTTTTGCATAACTTCTATAAACGTATAAAGTCTATTTATCTATAGGATTTCATTGAAAAACAATGGCTTTATAGAAATTTCAAGCAGTGTATTAATC
>NW_017153160.1:0-259 GCF_001652005.2 Ceratina calcarata
CATTTGAGTTACCAAAGTTGCATTATAATAACATATGCCTTCGCATGGAAATTTTTGTATGAGCAAACGCAACAGGAATGCAGCATTATTGACAATAAAACAGTGTCAACAGAGTCAATAAGCGATAGATTTTCACTTTGTCGAGGAATGTGTACTTTCGCCCTCGAGCGAAATTATAAAACTGAAGGCTTGATTGGTGGACCCGGTGTTATAGTCGAGATTGACGAATGTAAGATTGGACGAAGAAAGTTTGAAAGAG
>NW_017153161.1:0-259 GCF_001652005.2 Ceratina calcarata
AACCCTTGCACCCTCAAGACTAGTAAAATTAAATGAATCGAACAGAGAATAATAGGACGGAGACAAGTTGGCGGCGACCCAGCCTAGTCCTGAATCCCGTTGAATGTTTAAATTCTATAAAACAGAAAATTCCGAAATTCTATTATTTCATGTTAAATGTGTTTTACATTACACGTGTCTATTTATCGCCTGCGAGTTTATACCGTGTTTATGTGGACTGTATCTGTTTGACAAGGAGCGAGATACCTCGTACGTCCTT
>NW_017153162.1:0-259 GCF_001652005.2 Ceratina calcarata
ATACACCGCGCCCCGAACAACGTGTTCGGGGCGCTCGGGGGAGGAGACACCACCAACCCCGCCGCACCCGAGGTAATAGCCCCGAGTACGACGCAGCGGGGTGGGGCGTAACGTGTCTCCTCCCCCGTACCTCCCGTCCACCGTTTCACATCGGTGGCCCCAGTGGGACCAAACTACGGCCCCACTGGTTTTTTGGGGGGGACGCCGCCCCCCTATGTGGAGGAAGGGAGGGCCCTCCTCCCCCGCCTCCTCCGCCGAG
>NW_017153164.1:0-259 GCF_001652005.2 Ceratina calcarata
CATTGCGCCTTTAGGCGAACTAATGGTGCTGGCCGAGAGCCCGGAAGCGCCGGCGCCGAACAAAGCCGCCAGAGCTTCGTGAAAAGCGCCGGTAGAAATCCCGCATAGCTGCAGCTACGGCAACAACTCTTCAATAGAGTGAGCCCGCTTCCAGGTAGGGAGGTAGCAAGGCGCTGTTGCAACGTATGCCGTTACCACTAGAATCCCTGACTTAGGCACTTTGACGCTGATATCGCCGATGCTGGTCTAAATACGGCGC
>NW_017153165.1:0-259 GCF_001652005.2 Ceratina calcarata
CCAAAATTTTATACACTTTAGAAACGCATTTTTTAACAAGAAATCAGACGTCGGAAGAACAATTCTAATAACAAACAACAACAAAAATTTTTCGATTTTTTTCGAGATTGTTCAAGGGGTGCACCTTCAATTTTTTCGAAATTATCGTTTTTTACCAATAACTCCCAAACGAATGGGCTTAGGGGGAAATTGTATATGACCATTTTGTAGAGGACGACGAGATCTACAATTTCTGTATAAAAGTTTTTCGCTAGCTTTA
>NW_017153166.1:0-259 GCF_001652005.2 Ceratina calcarata
TGATACTATTACCTATGAAAAATTTGAAATCACTATAATTTTAGCTTTTTAATAGGAATCTATAATAACAAATTCAACATGCTAATATTGTTTAAGTATATAGCCTGTACATCCTTAAGGTAATCTTGAAAATTCTTGAAAAACCTACAATAGTTTATTGACAAATGAATTTTCGTTCAATCTGCTAATAACAAAGCAATGTAAACCGATCACGTTTCATGATTCATCTTTTATAAGAAAAACAGATAAATAAGTATGT
>NW_017153167.1:0-259 GCF_001652005.2 Ceratina calcarata
TATTCCGTCACGGATAGACGAAATCGGCGAATTACATTTTTACACTTTTTGACGATGCTTTTCCTTCCCTTTTTTCCTTCTCTCTTTCTCTCTCTCTCTCTCTTTCTCTCTCTCCCCCGCCCTCCCTGCCTTTGGTCGTGGATTACGACCGGGAAGAGAAATAACTCGGATTTCTCGTCTGTTGATTCAGCACATTTACGTAGTCCGATCTTGTAAATTTTTCGTACAGGCCGATACATTCGTTCGATATCCCGATTTC
>NW_017153169.1:0-259 GCF_001652005.2 Ceratina calcarata
CAAACGTAAATTACAAGTACTTTTCTTATCTCTCGTATAAAAGACAATAAAAATATATGAAGTGAGACAACCTGGAAAGAAGTTGACAAAATTATTACTAGTTAATGCCCAAGTGAAAACCAGTACGGATGCTTTTAAAAATTATTAAATTAAGAATAAATAAATGAATGAATATATATGTGTATGAATCTACATATATAAATATAAGAAAAAGCGGCACTCAGTCGTTGGCCACGCGGCCTTCGGGTCCGTCTTAGCA
>NW_017153170.1:0-259 GCF_001652005.2 Ceratina calcarata
ACACCCTGCCAAAGACGAGTATACTCGTCCTTGGCAGCGAATGGGTTAATCTGAAAGTACATATTTATGTGCTATGTAATAGAATTTGGAGAGAATCGATAATGTATCGCTGAAGTGCTTTCAACAACTCATCAGGAGTTAGTCATAACTTGTATCCACTAGACTTATCGAGATTAATCAAGTATCTCGCAGCGATGCATGCTGTTATAAACATATATCGTATTACATGAACAATGTAATAATGAAAAATGACAATATA
>NW_017153171.1:0-259 GCF_001652005.2 Ceratina calcarata
ATCGAACAAAATAGGAATTTCATATTAGGAACTATTCGTTTATAATTAATAATTATTTTAACCAAAGGCCTGTCTTAGAAAACTTGTTACGATATTCTTAATGATTTCAGTGAAACAGGTTAAGAGACAGCGCTTCTTTTTTTTAACTCATTTTCGTATAAGTTTATTCCAAATATAACGACATCATGTTGTTAATATAAAATTTAGGTAATACTGTCACCTATGAGGAAGATCTTATATAATTTTCTTGTAACTTGAG
>NW_017153173.1:0-259 GCF_001652005.2 Ceratina calcarata
AGGTTGAAGCCAGCCTATATAGTGACAGTTCCTGAGGAGCAGGTAGTCCAACCGCGACCAGTTTCCGAGGAGCCGTCTACGTTACATGCGTCTATTCCAGAACCCCCGACTCGAGCCACGCGGTCGGGTAGACGTGTTCGATTTCCGGATCGGTTGCAAATACGGGAAATTTCATGTTTTAATCGTTCTACTGTTTAATTGTACTTTTAAGTGAAAGCTAAAACTTTGTAATTATTTTTATTAAGTATGCGTTGATTTA
>NW_017153174.1:0-259 GCF_001652005.2 Ceratina calcarata
TCGCGTTCTGATTGGCCGGGGATTTTTGTTAATAACTCAATAACCACGCCTCAGATAACTTTTTCACAAAGGAAAGAGTTGTTTAAAATCACCTCCGCTCCTCCTCATTTTCGGGCGTAGTATTAATTCTGGGACATCCTGTATATATAAAAATCTGGAATTCCAACTTCCGTACAGTTTTGCTTCAACAATGAATCACATTGAAAAAAATGGCGGCTGACTTCTGAACACGAGTGACGTAGTCTGTTTGTAATAGCCA
>NW_017153175.1:0-259 GCF_001652005.2 Ceratina calcarata
AGTGCCTTCGCCTTCACCTCTAGGAACTGTAAAACAGAGTCAAGGTCGGGATATCCCTCCGTTCCTTGGATTGATTCTTCCCATTTCTGAAGTAACGCTTCGTCGAATTTGTTGGTAATCAGCACAACCAACCATAAATCCCAATAATCGACCGTGTTATTCCAACGGCGAAGAACTTGTAAAGCTTGTGGAATATCGATTGTTACTTTCTCGATGCTTTCCAGGTCGTTGCCTCTTATCGTCTTTAGCCGAAGAATCG
>NW_017153176.1:0-259 GCF_001652005.2 Ceratina calcarata
AATAACTTTATTTGGCGAGAAAAGTGGAATATAACCGATAACGAAATAAATACCGCAGTAAAGAAAATGATGATGAAGAAATCCGCCCCGGGACTGTCCGGTGTCCCAGCCATTATCGTAGCGCATTTTATATAAAAAAATCCGACCTACATCCGTGCAGTATTCAACGATTGCTTCCGAAAATCTATCTTTCCGACACACTGGAAAAGAGCAAAGTTAGTCTTATTAAGCAAACCGGGAAAGTCTTTAGATGATCCTG
>NW_017153177.1:0-259 GCF_001652005.2 Ceratina calcarata
AGCGTGAAATAAATAATTAGAAAATAAGTAGGTGGGTTTCAATGCAAGTAACAAGTATTACGTCAAAAACAAATGAAATCCGTTCCATTATAACGGAAAACGATTCCCCAATTTAACACGAAAGAAATCTCTCACAACACAGAAATCAGTTCTTTTCGAACTAATTGCGAGCCACACGAATTTCACATCCCAACCCGGTCATGCGAGTGTCACGCGTTCTCTTCCTCCATCGCTCGATGTTTTGAAAGTATAGAGGCAG
>NW_017153178.1:0-259 GCF_001652005.2 Ceratina calcarata
CCTTGGACAACTTTTTCGCTAAGGAAAATGTTGTTTAAAATTATGTCAGGAACCTTGCATTTTAATATCTTACACTAGTTTACTTACTGCTTACTAGTTACTGCTTACTAGTTAATATCTTACACTAGGACATCCTGTAGTTTTTACTGGACTGTACGTGACTGACAACTGTCTACATGTCCTGTAATTCTTAATTTTGCATACTTTTTATTGTATATCTTTAATAATATGATTGAGTTCATTTTGAAAACATGCAAAT
>NW_017153179.1:0-259 GCF_001652005.2 Ceratina calcarata
GCTTTATACAAAATCTGGATTTCTAATTCTGCCATAAAAGAACAGTAAATATGTACACATATATCCTCTCCTTAATAGATTGACGAAGCCTAATGACTCAATTAATTTAAGAGAATTATGACACATCTGATTTATTTCTATATTCCCGTTATCTTGTATTTTTCAAACATCTTAATTAGTTTATAGTACAAGTTACATCAACGATCTCACTTATCTCCTTTGGAACGCATTTGAGAATTGTGTAATTAAGGAAATTTAC
>NW_017153180.1:0-259 GCF_001652005.2 Ceratina calcarata
GCCTACAACCGCTTTACACAACAGACAATCTTATTCCGCACAATTTATTGCAATACTATATTTCATGTAAATGCAGAACCGGTTGCAACGCGATGATCTGCACTTGTAAGAAATACGATCTACAATGTTCAGATATTTGTTCATATTGTCATGGGCAGTTTTGCTCAAACATCGAAAAAATTTTAATAGAGGCTGACAGTATAAAAAACGAAACAGATAAAATGTTAGATAACGATGTAAATGATATATGTACATATAC
>NW_017153181.1:0-259 GCF_001652005.2 Ceratina calcarata
CATTATTCACGATATTGCGCCGCGATCTACGCGCACCGAACGAATCTTTGTCAGACGATCCATATATTGCTAATTTATGGTGTGTTGCCTTATTTTGGATACCACTATTTATAACTATTGCTCGATATCTTTTTCTGACATTTTCATTTGGGTCGTGTTCCGTTTTTAAGAGATCGAAAGTAACGTTTTTATCAGTGAACACGTGAAATAAAAAGACGTCTGCGAATGTATAACATATATTTTCTAATCTATCTACGCA
>NW_017153182.1:0-889 GCF_001652005.2 Ceratina calcarata
TACTAAGCTCGATCTTTACCTTCCAATTACACAGAATCTGTTCCTCGTGACTCTATTCATTGTTTTTAATGATTGCGCAGATGAAATGACAGATCCGGACGCGCAGCCGGTGATATGGGTAATCAAATGGGTCGACTACTCGGATAAATACGGCTTCGCATACCAACTATCGGACGACGGTGTGGGCGTCATGTTCAACGATGGTACCCGATTAATAATGCTAGCCAACTGTTTTAATATTCATTATATTAACCGCGACGGAAACGAATTGTATTATACCGTCATGGAGTATCCGCCCGAATTAGACAAAAAAATGAGACTGATGAACTTGGTCCTGAAATATATGAAGGTACTCTTGATGAAAGCCGGAAGTTCGGTAGCCGTAAAACCGTGTGACTCCATGTCCAGGATACCGTACATGCATCAGTGGTTCAGAACGCAAAGCGCTGTAGTTATGCAATTGACCAATGGGACAGTACAAGTGAGTCGAATACACCCTGATCACCTTTCAGAAATTGAAACGGAAAGGTCTGACAAATTTCGATTGATTTAGTAATTAAATTTCGTGGACCACGCGAAGATCATCATGTGTCCGTTGATGGCAGCCGTCACGTACATAGATACGGAGAAGAATTTCCGGACTTAGAGATTCCAGATCCAAGAGAACGGATGCTGTAAGGGTTTAGCCAAGAATCTGGAGTACGCCTACGAGAAGCTTGTGCTGATGTTGTCGAATCCTCAGACTCGATAATCATGCAGGCAAATATCAATCGATTTAAGGGGAACACAATTCTGATACACAGTATATTTTAGAAGTATTATACTTTTTTTTTAATAAGAGAAACTGCCTTTATACTGGGCGAACAGCAGATACGAAGTAAGTAGTTTA
>NW_017153182.1:2839-4528 GCF_001652005.2 Ceratina calcarata
GACGAGACGCTAAGTAACACGTTTCCAAAAAACATACAATGCTTTACGGCTCATATCTTTTGTGTCCACCAATTTAATCTCAACGGGCCAGAAGGGTATGTCAATAGTCATCCCAAAACGCTTGTTTTACGACCAAGTAAATCCAGACACCAACATCTGCTGACCAGAGGTCATTTGGGCCTCAGGTAAAAAGGGCTCCTACGCGGGTCCCCCATCGGCCACGGTCACGACTTCCAGTTTTTTCCTCATTGGAGGAATAACAAGTATGCAATTTTGTCGCATGCACTTCGGAAGACAGGCACAGCCAATCAAGAAGAACGAGAAACTAGATGCCAGCAGACAGTTTTCTCTAGAGTCAGTCAGCTCCGACAAAGAGCCAAGGAACCATCTCGTAAAATATTTGTACACGAAGTTCTAGAATAAAAGTTTTCTTGTTTTCACGTTACACTTAATCCAACAATCAATCAATCCATCATTCATAATCAGCGGTAGCCAGTTAAGTTGTATGCCGCAGTCACCGTCCGATACCGTCGCATCAACGCGCAAAGCCTTTGGTAATTCAATTTTAGAATCGCGGAATCACGGTACGAAACACTAAGTATTACTTAAACTAATTGTAGGAACGAGCGAACGATATATTTTCCAATGTACATACAAATGCCAGCATCCTGAGGTACTATACACGATGCATCTCGTATTAACCATTTATTGTATTAAAAATGCGAAAAAATTGTAATGGTAGTATTATTTTTGTAAGTAGCCTACGGCATTGTTTTGAAAATAAACTAAACTTGTTTGACTCAGTTACATTTACCATTTACGATAGTCTCGACAAACTGTGATCTATAGATTCTTCGAATAGACATGGAAGGGTTCATCTTCGCCGGCGATGTCGCCAGATTGGACCCAGGCCAACGCACAGGTTAGATTGTTATATATAATTCTCACACGTGTGACAATTTTAATCATTGTTTCAATCTCAAATCTTTTATGAAACGATTGTAAAAAGTCTTTCGTTCACGCAGAAGCTGTGAGCAAAATAATAAAAGAGAGCGTAAGGAAAAACCGTGTCATCAAGTACGGCTCTTGTTTAATTTGCTATGGCAACAGATCAGATGGAATCATAAGTTATCCAGAAATTCGTAAAGTACTTATGTATCATTATAGAAACAATATCAGAGTGGAGCATGTTAACGATGAAATGCAACTGTTCGCGGCGTTGGCATACGTCAGAGAGGAAGGAGAAGAGAGAACGAAAGAGAGAATCGTGTTAGTGGTGTGGTTGTTTGTCGAATTCGGTTGAGTTCAGTAGCGGTGCAGGCTTCGCGCCAAGCACGCGTACATAAACATGAGTCCGTTCAATTCGTTGACGCGTGGTTTTACCGAAAACTAAACCTAATTTATAGGATGTGACAGCGATATTATTTGGCGCAACAGTGATATTATTTCGCTGAAGAGAGAAGGAGCGATCACGCGATTAAAACAGTGAGTAAAATGAATCCTCCGTGTAGCTATTTAGTACATATCGTATAGCGTACAGTATCTATCGAATATGAGTGTGTTCAATTGTTTCGTATCGAAGTTCCCCTTCGTATCGCAGCGAATGTTCGTACGAAATGAAAATACTACGTTCACAATTAAAGAGACGGACAACGTCGCATTCTTGCCCCTCGAGTTGAAAATATCCCA
>NW_017153183.1:0-259 GCF_001652005.2 Ceratina calcarata
CACGATACACCACGACATTTTTAAATAACAAAAGAGTAATTTCAAAAGTGATCGTAACGGAGAGCGAAGACGTTAAGTAGGATCACAGTTAGAATTTCAAAAACCTTTGTCTCTGCTTCTGCGGCAACTGAACTCGATCGCAGCGCACTACGTATCATGGCGAATTAGCAAAGCTTGACTGGCAACTCATAAGAGCTGTACCTCCACCACCAGAGTTTCCCGACCTGTATATACGACCGTGCACCCTACAGTTGAAAAT
>NW_017153184.1:0-259 GCF_001652005.2 Ceratina calcarata
ACCGATCACCGAGCAAGAACTGCGAAATCTGGTGTTCTGCGATTTTGCTGATACGAAGGGAGACAGACTTTATCAAGAGACTGCGGATCTCGAGCAGTTGCGAGAAATAGTCGAAACTTATTTAGCAGAATACAACAGCATGACTAAAAAGCCAATGAATTTAGTCTTATTCCGGTAAATCGCAACTTTAATACTAAATCTACCTAAATTATATTTATATTATTTACATTTAAATGCAATTTACTGTCGGCAAGTTAAG
>NW_017153185.1:0-259 GCF_001652005.2 Ceratina calcarata
TACACCTGACATAAGATAAGCTTTAGGTGAGAAGGGATGGAAAATAAACTAGTGCAAAGAACAATGTCGTAAATAATAAGGGCGATATACGAATGATATCTTTACTCTCTGAACTGCTTTCATATCTTATCCTACCAATGCAAGTAGTATTTATTCCTCATATAAAATTCCTTTTTGAATTAATACTTAATAGTACTTAATTTTCATGCAATATTTATACAGTGACTTTCATTAATATTCGAACGTACTTTAAAGTAGA
>NW_017153186.1:0-259 GCF_001652005.2 Ceratina calcarata
GTTCTCTCCTATGCGCTAGAACGGACTCGTCGAAGTTCGACCTCGGCTCCGTCGACGCGACACCGGTTAATTGACAAAAGGACGGGAACTGGTGGCACACGGGAGGTCGACTCGGGGGAATTGATCAACTTAGCCAATCCTCCCAACATCCCCTACCCTCACCCCCCGGTTTTTCAGGGCTTCTGGGTGTGCCGGCGGCGTCGGAGACGCAGGAACGGGACTATAAAAATCCCCTCGATGGAGACTTGGACGTTAGGCC
>NW_017153187.1:0-259 GCF_001652005.2 Ceratina calcarata
TGCGCGGCCGTGCATTCGCTGCGCGGCCGATGTTGCACAAGTGAGTACCCGGCCTTAGGCGTCCTCCTGCCTGCCTGATTATCGTCTCGGCCGCGGTTTCATCGCGCGGCATCGTTCGTTCGCGACGGATTATCGGGCCTGTCGCGATTCGGTTCCAAGTTACTTGGCCTTGGTGAATAAACGGGCCTGTCGCCATTTTGTCCGTTCTGCGGACTCCGAGGACATTCTTCATTTCCCCGGTACGCGCGGTTATTGGGCC
>NW_017153188.1:0-259 GCF_001652005.2 Ceratina calcarata
AGCATATTATTTAATCGATGGAGTTACAGCGGAACAAAAAATGAATTTAGTTTTGTAATGCATTTCGTTGTTGCATGACGTGGGCATGCGTGTGGTATCACTTACTTGTGATGGCACTACAACTAATTTTGTAATGATGCAGGAATTAGGCTGTAACTTTAATAATAGACTCGATTTACAGACAACTTTTAAGCACCCCATTAGTGAGGAACTAATAGTTGTATTTCCTGATCCATGCCACATGTTGAAGCTAGTGCGA
>NW_017153189.1:0-259 GCF_001652005.2 Ceratina calcarata
TATCATATCGGGGCGCGCCCCGAGACGCCCTTTCAGGGCGTCAGAGGTCGTTGTGGTCTTTGAGATCCGACGAAAATCGCTAGTAGGACTGGTAAGCTGGACCGTACACGCGCCACTCGCGTTCGGAGCGGCACTATTTATTACTCAGTATATTTACTACTTAAACAATAATATTATATAGTAAAAATAATTTTTCAAAATATTAACTAATCATGTCGACACTCAGCCACCCTCCCAGCGTGGAAACAGGTCTTGCGGC
>NW_017153190.1:0-259 GCF_001652005.2 Ceratina calcarata
AGAATATTCGAATTTCTCCCGAATGAACAACTCGCTGGAGCCGTCCTGCTCATTAATCTGCAAGATGACGACCGAGCATAATCACGAATTCAGTGAAAAGTTCAACCAGGTGCTAAAGTTCGCCGATAGGGAGATGGCCGAGAGCAGTGAAAACGCTAAAGACACCGTGGCGACTCAGACAGACCAGGAGGGCAGCCCGGACACTCCACCCAGTCTCCCGAAAGGGTATCGTATACCCAAACGGGTAATTAGTGTCGTG
>NW_017153192.1:0-259 GCF_001652005.2 Ceratina calcarata
AATTCTTGAATACAATAATTATGAGGGATTCAGATTTATTTTTCTAGTGATATTAATGATAAAAGTAGATAATAAAAAAGTAGATAATAAAATAAAAGATAAGCACATGATAATTTTTGTATCTCAAATTATCTTAGAGTACAACTGCAGTTCTTATGATTGAAACTAGCATTTAAAAAATGAAATACTTAATACGTTTTAAGCAGAAATATTACAGAGCCCCGGATCATTTAATATCTAATTTAAATGATAATAAAAC
>NW_017153193.1:0-488 GCF_001652005.2 Ceratina calcarata
GTGTGTATGTAATAATAAATATAGTATACAGTGTAGTATATAATACAATAATATGTAATAATAAATATAGTTTATAGTATAGTATATAATAACATAGTATGTAATAATAAATATAGTATATAATAACATAGTATGTAATAATAAATATAGTATATAAACAATAGGCTATTCAGTGTAGGCAGAATTATTCAGAAATGAGTACAAGAGGGCAACTGATACGTGGGAAGCTGACTAATGTGAACGATGAAGTGATTACCTTGAAGAAGAATGTGACAACCGGATTTTCCTCACTTCTAGTTATGAATGGACGGATAACATCTATAACGGAACACCGTTATAAATAGTTCATTTCCATTTTACTTTCCATTGTCACATGTCGAATGTCAATTCAAGATCGCTCGAATCACTGGTTTTAAATTAATACTAAACAAACTTTCATCGACTTATTAATTAAATAAAATTATAATACGAAACTTATCTCTTTTTAT
>NW_017153193.1:1573-2221 GCF_001652005.2 Ceratina calcarata
CATAAACTCAATTATACTGATAAATGAAATTAGGTTTGGTTTGGGACATGTACCTAATGAATTTTGATAATTCATTATCCTGAGCATAGAATTTTGCACAAAAATCGGAAGTCCACTGGTCCCATGTTAGAACAGGATATTGACATGACACGTCTATACGCAGAAAAGCTTTCGTTGACCTCAGCCGAAGTAACAGGCCGCGACAAGTTCTACGAAGGTATTTCGCTGCCTATCGTGAGTGATATTTCATCGAGTGCCCACAGCAAGTGGACGAATTCCATCGAACGTCACTATGCGTCTTGTTCCTGTTGTCTAGCTACCACAGTCGGGGGACTATTGTCACGTGGCGTGCGGAACGCGTTTCCTTCGTAGGAGGCTGGACTAACGTGAGCGTTGCTGGTTCAAAGATCATTGAATGTTACATTGTTCGCGTGCTGATCGTTGTCAACGTTGATAACAAACTTGATTGCGAACGTTCTACGCATTTTTATGAATAAACTAAGAGATTCGGTCAGGTGCATATAGAATGCACGAACTGCATAAAGTAAAGGGTAATTAAAATTATCTGATAAATCGAATGGCAAACTATTTTTATTGATTATTTATACAATTATTAAAGATAATCAAGGAAGTGTGATGCAGCAGATT
>NW_017153194.1:0-259 GCF_001652005.2 Ceratina calcarata
ACGTATGTAGTCGTGTAGTGACGTCACACTAGGACGTATGCATGTATTGTATCTTGGCTTCAACGAGATGATCTCAGGCCGTGTCTATTTGTATATATGTTTGAAGATCTGTCCTTATCCATTCTACGTGAATTGTGTATTAATTGTTATTCATATATAAAGTGTATTAATTGTTATTCATAATAACGAACGAACAATAATTTTCTTGCATTGTTATTCATGTAATTTGTTATTCGTCATTTTCTTAAAACGCTTCGTA
>NW_017153195.1:0-259 GCF_001652005.2 Ceratina calcarata
TTCTCGTTTAATGCCCTGAAATCTATGACGACTCTCCACCTTTTATTTCCGTTGGAGTCTGGTTTCTTTGGTACAATCCATAGAGGTGAAATGTATGGTGATTTAGATGCTTGAATTATTCCATCTCTTAATAGTTCTTGAACTTGCCTGTTTATTTCTGCTTTATGAATAGGTGGGTACCTATATTGTTTGGAATTTATCGGTACATTGTCTGTAGTATTGATCCTATGAGTAACTCCCTTAGCACAGGTGAGTTGCT
>NW_017153196.1:0-259 GCF_001652005.2 Ceratina calcarata
ATATATTTCAGTACTCGTTGACTTTCTTCTTATCAATCTCCTCATCAAGTCTCCCATTTGGGTGCTCCTCTCCCATGTGACCACTGACCTTTATTAAAATAAGTTATTACAAAGATCAATGAATTTATTTATGATTATATTTAATTGTATATGTACGAATGTAATTTACATTACAGAATCAGTTTTTTACTTGATTCTCGTGGCACTGTTATGGGGTGCGACGAATCCGTTTATTAAAAGAGGCGCCAAGGGTTTAGAA
>NW_017153197.1:0-259 GCF_001652005.2 Ceratina calcarata
TGTTCGATAGATTGTATGAGAAGATTTTATAGGGGATCGTTGTAAACTATGTATGAGTGTATGCGCAAGTACATATTCATCAGAGGTGCCATGAAGGCTGGATGATCTTAGATTTATACGAGGAACATTTAGATCAGAGCCTTCACCGCCAGTGGTACTAGAGAAGGTGGGTCTGATTTTACTTGGATTTTTTGTCAGAAACGGGGATAAATCAGGGATTTTACCCTTGTTAGGCGGGGAGGTGTTTATTAAGGATTTA
>NW_017153198.1:0-258 GCF_001652005.2 Ceratina calcarata
TTAATTAAAACCGTCACACAAAGACAAACAAATATAGCCCAAACCATTTATCCTTACTGAAATCAAACATAAACCAAACACGAAACTATAAACCATAAAATAAGAAATTGTTGAAAACAAAAATAAGTAACCGCTTGAGCCTCAATCATGCACAACCCTTTCAAAAAGGAAGAGAATTTCAAATACTATTAAGGACAAACGTGACAAAACAAACAAATATAGTCCAAACCATCCATCCTTACTGTAAATCAACCATAA
>NW_017153199.1:0-258 GCF_001652005.2 Ceratina calcarata
TAGAGTATATTACGCCATATTTAACCTACCAATGGAAATATTAATGCTAAACACATGCGATGATGATTTGCTTATCTTGACAGACCGCTTCTTGATCGCTGCTCCTCTTTTCCCGTCCATTTCAGCTGAGTATTTTGCATGGCATTCATCAAAATGAGGTTAAGTCCTCCCCTTTGTATTCTTAGCTACGGGTGCTTAGCAAGGGTTTTAATTACCTTAGTTGACAATTGCAATACTGATCTTAGCTGTTGTATATTT
>NW_017153200.1:0-258 GCF_001652005.2 Ceratina calcarata
TTATTGTAGTAAATTACCGATTTAGCGATGAGGCGCGGTTCGACAACTCATAGAATCCCAAATACACTTTCATTATCGTAAACTCCTGTGAAAAGTGCTTAATGAGTGAAAACGATTTTGATTTCCACAGATAAGAATTCTTGAAAAATTTATAAAATGGATTTACAATGTTTATTAATTCCCCCGTCCTGTTTAAATCATTCACAGAGCAGCGCAGCTCTTTCATACAAAGTATCTCGTATCGAATATGTTTATGGC
>NW_017153201.1:0-258 GCF_001652005.2 Ceratina calcarata
AAAAGTAACTAAGAAATTGATTAAATATCAGAGAAAAGAAAGCAATTAGTCGTTTATTATCTTCACGGAATAAATGCAACATATTCTGTTAGGGATAGGTGGCCCTAACGGGGTTCGGCCGGGAGAACGGGTGTTGAAATAAATTAATCGAATCAGAAATTAAAGGAAAACCTGGTTTATTCTAAATCGGTTCCTGCAGGATTTCTTTTTGTCCGGGATAGCCGGGAATGAAATACGTCCGGCGGGCCGTCCTCGAGT
>NW_017153202.1:0-258 GCF_001652005.2 Ceratina calcarata
CTACAAAGGGTATGGTTATTCAATATTGATGATAATATCCATTACAAAAAAAGTATTTTTTACATATAATACTAGTCAATATTCATTTAATTCCAGCTTTTCGAAACTGAGAAATCGTCAGGGCTCGGATTGTTACAGCATTAAATTCTTTATTTCTATTAAGGTAGCTTTTCCCAAAATCGAAAATATTGAGAATGGTTTGAAATATTTAAAAAAAAATAATGTAGGTATCAAAGACTATTTTGAGAGGAAACAAAA
>NW_017153203.1:0-258 GCF_001652005.2 Ceratina calcarata
TAATACAGGCTGCATACAGGGTGATTTTTTTAAATAAGGTCACCTAAATATCTCTAGCTTATTGCGATGCAAAAAATATTCTTTACGTAATGTGCACGGTGTCAAAGAACCAATGTCTGGCAAGAAAATTTTTCCCAAGGTCATCTTTTTCGGAGTTATCGAGGTCATCGGTGTTTTTTGACACATAATTACATTCCTTTATTATGGTATCGTGTCGCTGATCGAAAAATACATTCAGATATCTATAATAACATGAAA
>NW_017153204.1:0-258 GCF_001652005.2 Ceratina calcarata
CTTTTGGTCTCTCTTGCCCTTTCAGCTATCTCTTTCTTATTCATAATATTTTTTGCAAAGGAGATAAACTCCTTCCATTTCTCCTCTGAATCAAGCATAGCTGAAATAATGCTTTGGAAGTCATTTTGGACTCCGATGACTTGAAAAAGGAGCTGCCTTTCGGAGTTCCATGCTGTACAGTGGAAAGCTGTGTGCACGTTGTCATCGACCGTAGCCGGGCAATGGTGGCAACGAGGTAAAGGTTCCTTGGCAATTTTA
>NW_017153205.1:0-258 GCF_001652005.2 Ceratina calcarata
AAAATTTTAAATCAATTCATGGGTTTTTTGAAAAATGATAATGACTTAAAATTTGCCCAAATAACCCAATAAAAAAAACCCCAAAAAACTTCACTTTCATCTCGAAAATAACCCAGAAAAAACGGTGATAAACCCTTGAAAAAGGTACATATCGAATCGCCAGTGTTTTATGAACAAATTTCTAAAGAAATAATCATCATTCCTGGACTTTAAAGAAAGTTATTGATTAAAATATAATAAAAAAATTACAAACTCATC
>NW_017153206.1:0-258 GCF_001652005.2 Ceratina calcarata
ACGTTCCTACGATTTTTATCCCCTACGTTAATTAAACTCTTCATTGTTTCAATATAAATTAGTATTAAATAATTTTTATTTTTGTTCAAAAATAATTCAGAAATTCTTTTAAAATAAAAAATAAATGATTGATTATTAAAAGAAATAATGAAAGCAACGTTCGTACAGTGGTTGGAAAAGCAATTTTAAAAAATGTTTATGCACTGATTTCAATCCATTGGATAAAAAATTTGAACGGGAACGGCGAAGGGCTGCACA
>NW_017153207.1:0-258 GCF_001652005.2 Ceratina calcarata
GCTAAACACTATTGATTAAATATTTTTAGTACAATGCAATTAATTATTTTTATATTATTTCTGTTTCATTAAAGGTGATGAAGAGCATTTTGCCGCAGTTGAAAAATGCTCAACAGGCGGAGGAAAATGTGCCCAAAGAATCGATCGATACAGTATTAATTGAAAAGACGAGGTAAGACTTCTTAAATAATATTAATAATAAATATAGGGTGCGGTATTTGTTATTGTAATAATAATAATAATACATCTCCTAAATCC
>NW_017153208.1:0-258 GCF_001652005.2 Ceratina calcarata
AATAAAATGCCAAATAATCATACTTAACTTGTTAAATACTCAAATTAGAAGAAAAGTATGTAAAATCTTTCTTGTAGAGTATGTCAGTGCCTGCAATTTCTGTATAAAAAGCTTTTCGTCAGCGTTAATAATTAATTGAATATTTCCTTCTATATTTTTTAGCACGCTGTTATCTATTATTAGCATTGTTTGTCCGACGTTTTATTTCTTTTTAATTATAGGAAATGCGTTTTTCTAAAGTACATAAACTTTTAGGAT
>NW_017153209.1:0-258 GCF_001652005.2 Ceratina calcarata
ATTAATATTAATTCAAACACAGCGGGACGAGTTTCTACCGTGTCTGACTACTAGACTCCAGCAGGTCCCTTCTACTTAATGCCGGGCGCCGCGATCAGTAAGTAGTAGAGGACCGTGCGAATCAGCCAACGCGTTGAAACCCAGAACAATTCCTTCCACACTCATCCAAATAATTTTCATCAAGGACACAAGTTATTTCACAATACCATAATTAATTATTAATTATGCACAAAATATTATTTAACAAAAAATTATCGA
>NW_017153211.1:0-258 GCF_001652005.2 Ceratina calcarata
AAACATTTTTAATCTGTGATGAACATAGCAACGTTAACCTAATCTCAAAAGTTGATGAAAATACGTTGAGTAATGATGCAAGATTAATCATTGCTCAAATCAAAATGACACAGAAAAATGATATTAAAAAGCAAATCATCCATGAAATTGCTGATGCTAGTGCACAGGAACTTGACCACACAATTTATGATCACACTGAAATAGAAACTCTTAAAATTGAGAACACTTTGTTAAAAGAATTAAATATGGAACTTCAAG
>NW_017153212.1:0-258 GCF_001652005.2 Ceratina calcarata
AATTAAAAAAGAACCAACTCCAATATGCCATCATCGTAACGACCCATCTGATTGCAATATACACACTTTGCTTAAATGTCCGGCATGGAATGAATGGAAGACAAAATTACTTAATGTTATAGGTGTATGTAACTCTCTAGAGCAGTTAGTCTCGTACTTGCTACGTTCTGGACGTGACTAGATTTTGATTTCCAAGTTTGTCGAATGTATAATGAACAGTAAGGAAGCTGCTGAGAGACAGAGGGAATCCAAACGTTC
>NW_017153213.1:0-258 GCF_001652005.2 Ceratina calcarata
ATCATTTTTAACATCTATTTCATAGGAATACTCTGTTAAAGAAGTAGACATTAAACAAATGGCAAAGTATTTATCAAGTTCAGTATTAAATGTATTATGTTCATACATAAAAAATGGTGCGAGTTTAAAATTTAGCTGTGTTTCTAAAAAAGCAAAAGAAAGTAAAGCTTAAAAAATAAGGACATAGCTATTGTCTTCTCATTTTAATGTACTTCTCAACTTCTCTCATAATCTAGTATATAAATCTATGGTTTGATA
>NW_017153214.1:0-508 GCF_001652005.2 Ceratina calcarata
TTGAATTAATAACGATGAACGTCGCGGGTGAGGATTTCCTTGAAGGACACGCGGGATTGATCCTAAGTGCGTGTAACGAGATCCGGGGTAATGCTGGCCAGAGCAGCGAGGGGGTGTGTTGTTACAGACATAATCACCGTAACGTATGCCGCGGGGCTTGCGTCAATGTTGACTAGCGTGGTCACGCATACATTCGAGGATCCTCCGGACGGATCCTTCGGACGACGCCTTCGGGTCGCGCGGGAATTAAAGGGAGACCCTTTGACGTTACCGTCGCGGGAAATTAACGAGAACTTACTTACAAACACTCTGACCCTCTGACCAATGGTTTAACGATCGCCAACAATCGATGAATTCAATCATGATGTAAAAACATAAAGTCTGTTCAAATCTGTCGCTGTTTGCGCCTTCCATTCGTCGGCCATATTGGAAGTACGATGAACTATTGTTTAGTCCAAACACGCATATACATTACACTCCGAAAACCTAATTTTTGATATGTTTACGA
>NW_017153214.1:1017-1671 GCF_001652005.2 Ceratina calcarata
CAATTAGCTACATTTACTATGTATTCAAATATATATATGTACTATATACTTATATATGTTTCGACAGGAAGCAGGGTTAACGAATAGCCTGAACACGACGCGTGTTTTATGTACTAAAGAAGGTAAATGCGATTCGTTAGCGGAGGTTGTATCTCATTTCTAATACACAATTATGTTTCGGGTGATAATGACGCGGTAATACCGTTGGCGCTGCGGTCATTACGAAGCGCATTAGTAACAATTTGCACTTGGCCGGGCGCACGTTTATGAACTCGTTGTTATAGAACGGGAATCGTAATAAATGTGCACTTACATTTCAATTAACGCCCATTTTACGTGCATCAAGGAAACAATGCCGGGCGAATATAACCCCGGGACTCCCCTGGACGGAATTAACGCAGCCAGCGAGCGGGGGTGACCGCGTGCGGCAGGCATTTGCATCGAAAAACAGGCCCTTGACACGTTGATTTATACCGGGAACACACCCCCTGAATTTAACTAACGCGATCAAGTCACCGTTCCTCTCGTCGTTAACACTAGATTGCCCAAAGAAGTCATTTTGACTAGTTTTCGGCAATCTAGTGTTATTTTTTTTCCCTAGTGAAGTAAATTTTTTTTTATTGTTAACATTTACTAATAACTTGTTATATGACT
>NW_017153215.1:0-258 GCF_001652005.2 Ceratina calcarata
ATTTATTACATTTGTGTTTACGTATGTATTGTTTCTTATAATTTTCCTTCTCTTTTCTTTCTTTTCTCTTCTCCTTTTTTGGTACTTTTTGTTGTCTGATTTTTGTTTTCTTCAGGATTCCTCTTGGGCTTTTGAAGGGATAGTTATATGATCGGTCCCGCGTTGCTCCATATGGGTGATAAGGTATGCAATGTGTATAATGGATAGGTTGGTATCATATCGTTGGTAAGATAAGAGCATTGTCGCTCGGGTCAGTTG
>NW_017153216.1:0-258 GCF_001652005.2 Ceratina calcarata
CATACATATCCGGAATCGGTTTATAATTTGAATAGCGTTCATTACGACGATTATTATCTGTCGGATAATATTTAAATTTAACTTGTCTGCTTATTCACTGATCGAAATGGAAAGTAATTACCTTCTCCTTAATCATGAAATCATAAAAGTGAAATTTCATCCCAATAGAATTTTATTTTAAATACAAAATGTGATTTAATAACTGCGTGTAGTATCCATCGCAATGTTATTTGCAAGGCTTGCGAACAATAATTCTAA
>NW_017153217.1:0-258 GCF_001652005.2 Ceratina calcarata
ACTTATTTGACCTGAACCAGCTGGGTGGCTCTTCGAAGGCTCTGGGGTTTGCTGAAGATTTTATCGTATATACTATCGGTAATAAGGCTATGTTGATTAGAGACAGGTTGGAAGACTTAGTCAACAAAATTAACAGCTTTTATATGGCTTGGAATTTAAAATTAAATCCTCTTAAATGCGAGACGATCCTTTTCAAAAAACCCACTTATTTTATTTCTTCCGCGGCCAAGAGGGGGGCATCTACCTTCAAGGTAGAAA
>NW_017153218.1:0-258 GCF_001652005.2 Ceratina calcarata
AATCGCAGGAGTCAAGAAGGGAACAGCAGCAGGACTCGACGAGATCACGAAGCCTTGTGTTTGCGGAAGGGGTGTTGCGGAGATCTTGGCTCAACTGTATAACCTTCTTTTAGCTACATCAGTATTCCCGAACAGCTGGAAGAGAAATAGAACAACCCTCATACCTAAGGGCAAAGAAGGTCTAGAAGATCCAAAAAATTGGAGACCTATTACCGTTAGCTCGCTCTTAAGCAGGATATTTATGGGTATCATAGATAG
>NW_017153219.1:0-258 GCF_001652005.2 Ceratina calcarata
AGGAATTCATAGATCAATCTTTTATTCCACTTAACGTTACTGATAATTAGATATTAGATAAGAAGCATCCCCAATCGAGAGCGGAGAACTCTACTCCCTTTAGGCCAAAACTTTCTCCCATCCATCGAATCATTCATCGAGCTGTTCAACAAAGCAGTCCAAATACACACTCCCGAGTCGGTCACAAAAGAGGCGTCGCATCAAACGGTCGGCCGGTTGAATCATCGTCGTCGCATCGAATGGGTGCCGTGAAAAAAA
>NW_017153220.1:0-258 GCF_001652005.2 Ceratina calcarata
ATAATACACATTTTAGAAAACGCCTCTTATGCGTGACATCACATGTTCACAAGAACAGAGGCTTTATTATACTTTAGGTGGCGTTGATGAAAACTGCGATCCTCGATTCATGTAACTAATAAAAAAAAATCATTACTCAACCGAAAGAAAAGTGATCGTAATTGAAAATCGAAGATGGAGTATTAAAGCAGTAACACTGTCAATACATAATTTTTATTTGTCAACACGAATTTTCCATAAATATATTATCTATATATC
>NW_017153221.1:0-258 GCF_001652005.2 Ceratina calcarata
GACATTACCAACAATTAGAATATTATCTGCGATAACTGCATATTAATAATCAAAGTGTATGAGAAACAAAAAGGGGGTCATAACGGGAATGGAATGGTGGCGACAGGGGTGAGACAGCCCCGAGCGTACAGGTTCTTGTAAGTGGAATTCTGTTCCGGATTTGACAGTTAAGGGAAATTGTAATAGCATGGGCCCTTTACGACGATTTGACAGTGCCTCTCAACTCTCGACGGCATCAACGGACGCGTCACGCGGTCA
>NW_017153222.1:0-258 GCF_001652005.2 Ceratina calcarata
TGTCCGAACGTCATAGAGAAAGTCACCTTACCAAAGAGTACAACAGAGTATTATTCAGAATAGATAAATATATATATAAAGAGTTTATTTTTTTATACTTTCATATTTGACATATATGTATATCAAGAGTGTGTTACAATGTAGATACATATACGATTATAATATAATATAGTGTTCGTCAGTAAAGTCGGAGGATTGCACGTGCTGCGTAGTTTCACTCCTTCCTCTCTTTATTCGAACCTGCTAGATTTCTGCGTC
>NW_017153223.1:0-258 GCF_001652005.2 Ceratina calcarata
GCCCGTGACGGCCCGTTCGGCCCTTGGCCGTCCGGTCGGCCCGTCGACCGCTACTTCCCTAGGGCGGGAAAACTCTATTTTCGGTCCACTGTATAGGCGCCGAAAATGGTCTTTTTTGGCCTCGTGTTATGAAAAAGTATATTTACTGAGTTACAGAGGAACGAATATATTAAATCTAATAATATGACTTACACGATCGGCACAGCTTGACAAATTTTTCATTTCATTATTTTACAAGTAGTTTCATTAGTAGAAACG
>NW_017153224.1:0-258 GCF_001652005.2 Ceratina calcarata
TCTTGTGCTCGATGCCAAGCGATCACGTAATCACACGCGACGCCATTGTCAAGCATGAAATGAAAAGGTACCTTCGTTTCCGTGACGCCTTTTTCTGTCGCACTGCTCTTGATGTATCGAATCAGTGTTCGCCGTACACCGCTTGCAAGGACACTACAGCTATTTTGGCTGTATGCTGGAACTCGGGTCGTAAATCTGAATACTGTAGGATGCGAGCGATCTAACGATTGACAAACGATCGGCAGGCATTGTGAACAC
>NW_017153225.1:0-1143 GCF_001652005.2 Ceratina calcarata
GCAATACGCCGCGGGGACATAGTTTGGGGAGCAGCGACCCCACCTTTCCTAGCTAGGGTTGCGGGGTCCGTACCGATGAAACGGGTACCTAGTGCCTGAAAATAAAATAAAAGAAATTAGTAATCAGTGTGTGGATATAGAGGAGAAGTACATAGTACTTACCGCACCAAGTCCAAAGCGAAACAAGGGGTGGGTGTGGTATGTGGCCCCGCAACTCTCCGGACGGACTTCTCTATAACGAACTGGCGAGTACAATGGATTTGAGATGGATACAAAATGGAAAAGTTTATAAGGTTATCAAAGACCTTTTGGAAAATGGCTACCAATGGAAGTGCCTCGGACGCGGGGGTCCCCGGCCCTGGGACCTCCGTGGCGGACATGTCCGCTGCTGGACGGAGGGCCAATGATGACGAACCTGGCAATAACAACGGACACGAGATGGATTTTTATGTGGACCTTCCTCTGAATGGACAGATTCAGTGTACCTGGTGCTCAAGAAATAGAAGGTTCTTCCTGCGGGAAACCGAGTTTGAGCGTCATTGTAAAGATTCTCACCCTAAACGCAAAATTTTGTGGAGATGTGCACAATGCTCGAAAACATTCGAGAAATTACATGGATGCAGGTGCCATCTCCCAAAATGCAAAGGTATAAACGTACAAGCAGAGGGTGAGGACAGTTTCAAATGTGAAATATGCAAAAGCAGTTTTAAAACTAAAAGTGGCCTCTCTCAACACGAGCGGCACCGGCATGCAAATGTCAGGAATGCCAAACGTGTTGAGGAGGCAAACCCAGGACGCTCGAACAACAGAGCATCGGCTTGGACGGAGGAAGAAACTCAACTATTAATCGTCCTAAATGAAAGATTCAAAAACGAAAGATATCCGAACGTCAGGATACAAGAGTTTCTTCCGTCCAAGACGGCGAAACAAATAAGTGACAAAAGGAGACTATTACCTGTTCAGGCAGAAGAACCGGTTGCTGAGGAGGATGATGGGTCTGACTCAGGCTCATCATACGAATCAGCAACTGAGGATGAAGAAGTCGGGGCCGTAAGTGCTGAAACAGGAAATTGGCAAGACGCACTTAAAATAATGATAAACATGAGCCCGATGGATGAAGAGGAACCGCTCTCTAGTATAGAG
>NW_017153225.1:2886-4501 GCF_001652005.2 Ceratina calcarata
GGCCTAATAAACAAAGGAATCCCTGCAGCCATCGCAAAGTACATTGAGGGCATGTACGATGGCTGCAAAACAAAAATAAAAGCAAAGGGAGCAGATGTCCTCATAGACCTCAAACGAGGTGTCAAACAAGGGGATCCGCTGTCTCCCTTGTTATTCAACGTAGCGATAGACCCGATAGTTAAAGTGCTTGACGAGACGACGGAGGGCGTCAGAATAGGAGAGGAGAATGTCTCCATCCTAGCTTTTGCAGACGATCTGGTATTATTGGCGTCAAGCACCTCTGAAGCTAAAAAGCAAATTAAACAGCTTAATAAGTATTTATCGGGTCTAGGAATGTCTATACAAAGTAATAAATGTGGCAGCTTCCAGATCGTCTGTAAAAACAAAACGTGGCACATTAAAGATCCAAAACTAGAGATGAACAATGATCCTATTCCGGCCATGGAGCCAGAGGATCTAACAACATACTTAGGTGTCCCAATAGGTCCCTGGACGGGCCTACACCGCCAGCAAATTAACAATATAGTTAAAGCGGCAGAAAATATCAGAAGGATGGGGCTAAAACCCCATCAGAAAATAAACTTGATAAGAACACACCTCCTGCCTAGATACATACATACCTTAGTGGCTAATCCGCCACCGCTGAGCACGCTCGAGTCCATAGACCACGAAATCAAACAGATTGTAAAGGAGATCTTACATCTGCATCCATCCACGACGGATGGTATTATTTATACAGAGAAGGGTTCTGGAGGACTCGGGGTGCAAAAGGTGGCGGATATAGTAAAAATAGCCAAATTAAGAAATAGCGTCCACATGATGCAAAGCACTGATAGTGCAGTACGAGAGGCATTTGATAGGCAGGAGGTGATTGTTCAAAAATATGCGAGGTCGGTCGGCTTAGAGTGGCCGACCACTATCAATGAAATTGAAGCGGCGCGTGTTAGGCTCCGAAAGGGACATTTCGAGAGATGGAGACAGCTCTCCTCCCAGGGCCAAGGCCTGGACAATTTCGAAAATGACAAGACAGGGAATACCTGGCTATTCATGCCGTCCCTGCTCAAACCGTCACGATATTTGGACGCGTTAAAACTCAGAACAAATACGTTTGGCACAAGGGTCGTTCTGAAAAGGGCTAGGAAGGAAATAGACCCAAGTTGTCGACATTGCCATATGCAACTGGAGACACTCGGGCACGTGTTGGGTAATTGTATCCACACGAAGGCAGCTAGAATTAGGAGGCATGACGAAATAGTTAAGTTGATCGAAGAAAAGGCTTCAAGAAGATGTGCGGTATACACAGAGCCGGTCGTAAACGTAGTAGGCGAACTGAAAAAGCCGGATCTGGTTATCAAAGACCAGGATAGGCTATATGTGGTGGATGTGACCGTGCGCTATGAGGATAAAGATAACCTGAGAAGAGCATATAAAGAGAAGCTCGAAAAGTATAAGGATACCGCCGAGTTAATAAAGATTAAACTTGCATGTAAGGAAGCAGAGGTCTTGCCTATAGTGGTTGGCTGTAGGGGAGCAATTCCCTCAGCAACCATCAAAAACTTTAAAGCCCTCGGTTTGAGCAGGGGCGACGCGCTAACGGCTTCGATGATAGCCCTCC
>NW_017153226.1:0-258 GCF_001652005.2 Ceratina calcarata
AAATTAAAACTGTTTTTCATATATTAGCATTATTTTCCTAGCATTTCCGAGTGAAATACATAATAACAAGTAAGAGACGACGACAGATACAACAGGCCTTCGCAAGGACCTCTCTTAAGCTAGGAGGACCAAATCAGTAGAATCACATCGGACCTAGTGAAATTTTGTACCTCTCATCGTTGTCAAGGAAATCGGAACGTAACGCTTAACGTTAAACTCGCATCGTTTTTCTTCTTCTGATGGTACAAATTATTATAA
>NW_017153227.1:0-258 GCF_001652005.2 Ceratina calcarata
ATAAAACACACTTACCACTTATCTTAAACTTGACACTAATTTCCTCCCATATCTTGTCCTTTTTTACAGTGTTCATATAATCCCTACTTGTAGGGTCGTACAAGGCTGGATATTTCCGTACAACTTCAATGAACTCTTCCGTTTGCTGCGACATCACAATTTCACTTTTATTACTCCAGACAAGCACTTTTCGCGTCGCTTAGAAAACTGCGAATGAGCTTGAAGGAGAAGAAAATCGTGTTCACGACATTTCCACGG
>NW_017153228.1:0-258 GCF_001652005.2 Ceratina calcarata
TCCGATCTGAGACAGTTTCTCAACTTAAATAAGGAAAGATCCTAATTAAAAACTACGTGTTTACGTTGCCTAATGCTTCTCGCGCTTTTAGAAATACTCACCAAGTATTTCTGTAATTAAGCTGAGAAGACAACGAAATTATTTTATTCATAATTTATGTCTAATAGTTGTAACACATTTTCATTATTTTCTCGCAGCTTTTTTCCGATCTGAGACAGTTTCTCAACTTAAATAAGGAAAGATCCTAATTAAAAACTA
>NW_017153229.1:0-258 GCF_001652005.2 Ceratina calcarata
TCTCCACGATTTCTTTTTTGCTTTCCGTATCTCTCTGTCTAGTTTCAGGTCAGCTGTACGCGCTTTCCGTTTGTCACTCATTCTCTTTGTTCTTCGGGCCTTCTTTCTTAATCTCTTACTTTTCTCATTCAATTGTTGTAAGTTCAGGTTCCACCAAGGAAGTTTACTGTGATAACCCTTCAACTTTCGGGTCAGTGGCCCACTGGCCGCCTCAACTATTGCCGTAGTAATGAATTCCATGTACGCATCAATCTCATC
>NW_017153230.1:0-258 GCF_001652005.2 Ceratina calcarata
CAAAGTATTAAAGAAAATTTCCTTTTACCATCCACAGATAGCAGAAGGAATTTTCGAACAGAAATAACGCGACTCTACATCAACCCTTCGACAATATGAGAATAGAGTCAAAGGGCGACAAACTAAAACTACAGCTGAACTTATACTGCTTATACTTATTTCTAGGTGTATGCCTTATTTCTAGATGCATGCCTTATTTCTAGACGCATATCTTATTTCTAGATGTATGTCTTATTTCTAGGTGCATGCCTTATTTCT
>NW_017153231.1:0-258 GCF_001652005.2 Ceratina calcarata
TTCTTGGAGCATCGTCGCTACTCTTCTATCTTACGACTTTTGACAGACGCGAACACTACAGATATTTTATATAACTCAATGGGTACAAGATGAACTTTACGCGAGATCGATCGATAATAATCGAACGAGAATATTTGCAAATTCATGCGACCGGTTCCATAGTATTCCATTATTGCAAACGACCAAGTGAAACGATCATAGAATTAGTATAGATAGAGTAGGCAAGCCCGGTAGGTAGGCGTCCGGTGAATAAAAAGA
>NW_017153232.1:0-258 GCF_001652005.2 Ceratina calcarata
CCCAAGGAAGCTCCGAACTTCTTAGCTTTTGCGGGAGCATTTTTTGTTAATGCTGTTGGGATGAGTACTGCGCCAGTTATAGATATACCTCCTATTATATAAGAAAATAAATAATTATGTTTAGGAAAAGAAACCGAATTGTAATTCGACTTCTTGGCTAATTACAATATTTTAATCGAACCATGGGTTCTTAAGAAAATAAAATAAATTCTTAAAGATCAACATTAATTTACTTTGGAAAAGACCAGCGCTCAGGGC
>NW_017153233.1:0-258 GCF_001652005.2 Ceratina calcarata
TTGCTAATAAAAGCTATATAGACCTATATCGATATAATCGGGTATATCCTCATTCTCTATCTATGAAATGGCATTTGTGAATCACATTAGAATCTTCATAAATATATTCTCTTATTGAACTCGATGGGAATTAAAAATATGTTGACAATTATAATAGTGAGTATTTTTATGGTATTTGCTGGAAATGTAATTGTGATGGGTAGGAACACAAAAATGAAATGATTGAGTACACGATGTGTATTAAAAGAGCGTTCATTC
>NW_017153234.1:0-258 GCF_001652005.2 Ceratina calcarata
CCCAGACATGATGCGGCCCCTGGTAACCCGGTACGCCCTTCACATTGCAGTAATGGATCCAACGCAAAGGCGCAACGAACGGACAAGGGTGACCGTCCCGGCGGCCCGGCCACCACGGGCCGAGTTGGCGACGTCGGCCCCACCGCCGAGACCGGCACCACCGCCAGAACGGCCACGCGGCCCGACGGCCCGACGGCCCAACGGCGACCCCCGGCCACCGTCTTGGCCGCCGCCGCACACTGGCGCCGCGGAAGGGCG
>NW_017153235.1:0-258 GCF_001652005.2 Ceratina calcarata
ACCACAACCGATGTGGCCGGCGACATAGTCATGGACTGGCTCCTCCTCTTAGCTGGCGATTTGGACGATTTAGGGTCCATGATGTTATTATTGGGCTACACTGGTTGGATTCCCAATCGAACTCGTCGTCCCTGACAAATTCACTGGTGAGATGTTGAGAGACCTACTTTACCGACCGATGGCAAGCGATCCCACTTCCGTCTCAGGGGGGTAGACGGGGCCCTTCCTGATCGAATACTCCCGAACGACTTCCTCGAG
>NW_017153236.1:0-3895 GCF_001652005.2 Ceratina calcarata
ACAACAGACAATTAATAGTAATCGTGTAACGATGGATCGAGGTTTGAGGATAATTGGAGCCGCTCGTAGGAATCGTGAGGTTTCATACGAGAAATGACCGTCTATTACCCTCCGGACGGCGTTCGGCCTCTCGCCGGGACTTTGATAAAGCGTTTAACTAAGCGGCTAAGCGGATGTAAATCTATGCAGATTGCCTGCTGACAAAAATCTCGCTCCCGGGAGCTGAACCGACCGTCTCGCCCGTCTTTGCTCCGGACCGGGTGCCACTTAAAGGACACCCCCGGGACGAATTAGGTCGCTAATGGCGCACCGGCGCAAATGTCCAAAGAGCTCGGGAACACCTTCGCCCGTTGTTCAACGCGTCTGCCATTGCGTTTCGAGGACCTCTCCCGGTCTCCTCTCGCCCCGGGACTCCCATGCAAATCGGTACGGATCGCTACTTCAGAGGTGGCAGACGTCGTTAGACGAAATTCAGTCTCGTTTTTAGTTAACGTCCCACAGAAACTTTCGACGAGCTCAAATATCCCATGATAAATGCTCATTTACATGCATACAATTATTACAAGTTGGATGTGATCTATTTTTATGGGGTTACAAGTCTGGTGCCGCTTGGTTTTTACATATTAGGCGCCATGACAGTCATTAGCGTACGTGTGGTTTTCGTTCTGAGCGTTACTGTTGATTGACGATCTGTGATTTAAAGTATTATTAGAAGTTGGATGTGGTCAGCTTTTATGGGGTAGAAGAACTCTGGTTTTGTCTGTTTCTTAACAGCTTAAGCGCCAAGATAGTCATCAATAACTGACAGTGTGGTTTTTGTTTGCGTAGTGTGGTTTTTGTTTGCGTAGTGTGGTTTTTGTTTGCGTAGTGTGGTTTTTGTTTGCGCAGTGTGGTTTTGTTTGCGTAGTGTGGTTTTTCTTTGCGTAGTGTGGTTTTTGTTTGAGCAGTGTGATTTTGTTTGCGTATTGTGATTTTGTTTGTGTAGTGTGGTTTTTCTTTGAGCAGTGTGGTTTTGTTTGCGTATTGTGATTTTCATTTGCGCATTGTGGTTTTTCTTTGCGTAGTGTGGATTTGTTTGCGTAGTGTGGTTTTTGTTCGCGCATTGTGGTTTTTGTTTGCGTAGTGTGGTTTTTGTTTGCGCAGTGTGGTTTTGTTTGTATAGTGTGGTTTTTGTTTGCCTATTGTGGTTTTGGTTTGCGTAGTGTGGTTTTTGTTTGCGCATTGTGGTTTTTGTTTGCGCATTGTGGTTTTTCTTTGTGTAGTGTGGTTTTTGTTTGCGCAGTGTGGTTTTGTTTGCGCATTGTGGTTTTTGTTTGCGTAGTGTGGTTTTTGTTTGCGTAGTGTGGTTTTTGTTTGCGCAGTGTGGTTTTGTTTGCGTAGTGTGGTTTTTGTTTGCCTATTGTGGTTTTGGTTTGCGCTGTGTGGTATTTGTAGTCTGTTAATAAATTTTTAGTAATTTGGAAACCATTGGTTATACGAAAATCATTTTACTGAACATTATTGAAGCACTTAATGGCTAATAAAACAATTAACTAACTAGAAAGGAAACCAAAAGGGGCTGGGCTTTAAAACTTATTGTTAAAATTCTAAAAAAAATAAGATATTAATGAATAATTTTTCTTCCACATAATAACGTTCTTATATATTTTTTAATACTAAATCTATTTCTCATATCTTCTCGAATTATTTTATAGAATGTATAAAATCTTCAATATACTAATTAAATAATTCAGACTGAAATTAATTAACCACTACGACGTCTGAGTTTCATATTTCCTTTTTGGAATCGCGTTCTTCGCATTGACGTGCGTCCAACGATAGCTGGGCCGCCGCTGCTGCTGCTGCTCCGTTTTCGTTTTTGACGAACAATGCGTCGTCAGTTTGTCCATTGTCCCGTGCGCTCATCGCGCACACGCGTGCAAGGTTCCACGTTTATGAAAAGGGAACGTTTAGATTTTCGAGTAGCTTTCGCCTACTTGCACAGAGACCGAGTCCCACTGTTCCACCCACGGACTCATTACTCTTTGAGGCAATCACACGCGAGTCAACAAGACTGTTTGTATTACATAATACGACTGTTTTATGTGATTAAAAAAATACTTCATATCAATTTTCTGTTCGATTTACATTTTATAGAAGGTATGAAGATTTTTTGATACTATTACATCATAAATCTGAGTCAAAGCTGGAATTTGTGGCACAGTTTATATTCGCCGAAATTTCAGCTTTTATCAGCGAGCCGCCATACGCTCGTTTTATCACAGGATTAAACATGAGGGCACCACTAAAAGGCACAATGCCTTCTATCTTCAAATTGGAAATCAGTTAAACCGATTAATCGATTACTAGATTTTTTTTATACAGCAGAGTATTTCTTGGAACTTGATTGGTCACAACATTGACTCTCTATTCGTCATTCCAAGGTCAGCGAACCTAACCTAAGCAAACCTAATCTGACCTAAATATTGCATTGTTTGATATAAATGAATAAATACATAGATTTTAGATAGACTCTGGTTTTATTCAATAAATGTCGTAAGACCTCTAATATGAAGTCCTATTAAACGGGTTATTATAACTTAACCTCTACTGAACTCGTTATGTGATGATTGCATTTAATGAAAGCTCGTTGGCACATCGTATCCGACGAAAATAGGATAACTGAACTGTTCCGAGAATGATTCCAGTCTATTAAAACGTCGTACGCGTTCCGAGATTACTGTTCTTCATATTCATTGCTCGTTTACCGGGCCGTGAATACCGATACATAATTAGCGGGACGATACGGCGATACTAATGAACGGGGTGGGTGGGAATCGCATTCATGACGTTTCGCTAATTTATGGAAATATTTGCAAGATTGCGCTATGAAACGTTGGGGGCGTTTGGGTGTGGGGGTGGGGGTGAATGTTCCACCGCGGCGGACGCGTTTAACTCCGCGCCATTATGGCTGGGCTCTCTAACGATAGGTGCTGCCACGGTTTTATGCAAACGAGCCAAAAATTTAGTAAATAGAACGGCACGTGTTCAACCCGCCGCGACGTCTTTTAAGAGAAAATTGCGCCCCGGGAAATAGGGAATTTAATTAGAATAAATTTTTCCTAAGCAGCTCAATTATAATTAACCTCTTACAGATTCCTCTAGCTTTTGTCAGAGAAAATAACTTGGAGATTTCTCTAACCAAGTGGCTTGTTCTGGAAACAAGAATCCATGTTTAAATTACGTTTAAAAATCGAACCGTTCGATGGCAACACTGAAACATAAGATAATTAATTAGACTGATCCTTCAAAGAAAATTATTATTCTAGGGATATTTGATTTTTGTGGTTTAAAAACGGAACCGTTTGATGGCAGCAGTGGAGCATAAGATAAAATAAAATGAAGCAGTTTCTAAAGAAGTCTGGCCTGGGCGAAGCCGAGCCAGGTAATAACCAACTGCGAAACTAATTCCTCCATAATAGCGAGGCTGCATGCCAAACGGTCGAGAGCGAGACTCTGCTCTAGCAGTCTAGCAAAACCATTTCCACTCTCTTTTTTATGTTCTTTTTTTTTTCTCTGCCCGAGGCCGGGTTTCATCCGCGGGCAATTAGGCTTCTTTTTATCGCTTCCAGCAGTCGTTCGGTCCCGTGCTATTGGTTGTCTCTCAGTAATTTCCCACTTCTCTCACTTCTAACGACGATCCTCTTGTTTCCCTTAGTTTTTTTTTTGTTTTTTATTACTGCTGTTTCACGTTCGCGTCGCTTGTATTTACGTACGTCAACTAGTCGTGGCACGATTCGAAGATCGTCGAAATACCGGACGTCTATTGGTAATTCAATTACCAATCACATTCCTTGCAATTAGCAATCTATTGGTAATAGAATTAACAGAGGTCTCTCAATGTGTGGTCCCAATT
>NW_017153236.1:6278-7927 GCF_001652005.2 Ceratina calcarata
TCTAATGTAACCTAATCTAAGAAAACCTAATCTAAAAAAAAACCCACGTCCCTGAGGAGGTCGAATAAATTCGGTTGAATTCTACTTGTACACCGTCGACTGTACGAAATTAGACAGGGTGAGTCGGTGAGGGAGGCGATGAAGTAATTACGGATGCGTTATATCGGAATGGCTCCCCGGTTTCTTGCATATTAATACGGACCGGCGTGGAAGGAACGTTAATAATCACTTAACGGGGCTTTAAAGTTGCATCGGCTGGCTCGCCAGGGGCTTAGTTTTCGTTCAGATTTATGGCCCACGGTACAGTTCCGAATAACCGAGACTCGCCCCGGTTCGCAAGTATTAACATCGAAACTTCTGATAATCATACTATGAAAATACTTTTTCTATCAGAATTTCTATCATTTTTTAATCGGAATTAGAAAAATCAGGCGTAGTTCCATCTGTCGTTTCCGTAGGAAACCTTCTCTTTTTTAATGAAGGATGGGAAATCTTTCAAAATTTCAAAATCGTTCTCGTAACGAACCTAACCTAACCTAACCTAACCTAACCTAACAGAGTCAGAAATGGTTCGAGAATCGTCGGTGCAAGCTAGCGTGCGAAGGAAGTATTTCTTTTTGACAGAGGGGAAATCATGCAAAATTTCAAAATCGTTCCTATAGCGAACCTAGCCTAACCTAACCTAACTTGATAGAGTCGGAAACGGGCCGAGAATCGTCGGTGGAAACCGGCGCGAGAAGAAAGTATTTCGGGTGCCAATTTCGTGGGAAAATATTGATGGTAGATAATAATCGATCGTAAATAGGCCGACGGTTTTTATGTAACGTTGCGTGCGTTTAATGCGTCTGGCCAAATATTTGTGGTAACCTTCCAATTTCTGCCGGAAGAAAATTGATTCCGCTCGACTGCGGTTCGTGCAGACGATAAACGGTGAGCGGCTTATACAGGTGCGGCGGGTATAAAGGGAACAGAGAGAGAGAGAGTGAGAGAGAGTGAGAGAGAGAGAGAGAGAGAGAGAGAGAGTGGGATAACGAAGGGACGGACGAGGACAGGCGGGAGAGGAAAGAAAGGAACGCGTCGCGAGAAAAGGATCCGACGTGAAATACACCGTTTCATTTCGCATTTTCATATAAACTACTGACAGCCTCTTTTACATGCAAATCCAACGTTTACCTAACTCGACTCGCGATGCATCATCCCCTCGCGTGTTACCCTGCGCGCATCTACGCCTTCTGCAATTTTCAAAATGCCCCGTCAGTTTCGAAACACCAGAAAAACGAATTTGAAGTTTTATCACATTCTCTGACAGTCACTACTTCGATTCAAGTATGAAGTCATAAATTAGTATTAAAAATTGTTCTTGAAGATAGAACTATACCCTCGCCAACCTTCGCGAGCTGTCATTCGTCATTTATAACTAATATAATTAATTCGTAAGCTCTCAAAGCTCAAAGAGTATTGCCTCGGGTTGTGACGCTCTCTCATTGGTCAGTACGGCCCAACGCGCTCTCTCATTGGTCAAGTGTTTTTCCTTAATAATTCCAGAACGATTGCCTCAATTCGCATTCCGTCAAAGGAAATAATTATTTAGAAACACCCCTTTTCGTCTCGAATACATTTTCTGACATACCTTATATACACACGTATGT
>NW_017153236.1:9941-10721 GCF_001652005.2 Ceratina calcarata
TATATGAAACTGCAGTGATAAATGGATGACATCTGTACAAGCGTGTTTCGACTAAATAATTAAATATTACTAGACTATTCCACTGACATTTGTCAGTGAAATATTCAAGCCATTGAATGAGATATCCATCCGGCGCAGCGAGACAGGATAAAAAAAAGGGGTGGTCCAACGAGGGAAACCACTTTTGGATATTGGCGATATCGAGATCCGAGTTCTCAGCCCTCGAAGCGGCACTCCCTGAATCTAGGGAATAAGAACAATGCAAATAGTAGATAGACGGAAGCTGGGACCCATCGTCCCTGTGTAGGGAACCATCTTAGATGCCATTAGCTCTCCGCGAGGTTCGCTACTAGAACGCCCTAGTAAATATCTCCGCTAGGGGATAATCTACATATATTAACCCACGAGTTGTTGTTTTCTTCCCGAATTTCTACGCTTCCGGCTTATTTATTTCTGACCCTCCTTCGGCAGGCAATTACCTCGAAACCGAACTGGGCCGACATAACCCCCCCCTTGTGTATTTTACTCTGCAACAACAAAGCCATGTTTGCTCGAGTACAAAATCGGTTGCTTTTATTATACCTGACTGTCGATTGGTCGGCAAATATTCTTTTATTTAGTCCGTTTATTATTGGACACTTTAAGTGACATCCTCAATGGAATCGTTGTCGCCATTTTTAATGCAGATCAGTTGAACACTTTCAGTTTTCTTTCTAGATTATTCTCGGTAAAAATTGATGGAATTAAATGATCAGTGAATTCTGAAGTATTTTCAATCTC
>NW_017153236.1:12507-30978 GCF_001652005.2 Ceratina calcarata
GAGAGAGAGAGAGAGAGAGGGGTCTTTACAATTGCGAGAAATTTAATTATCATGTAGAATGCATGAAACGAATTTTCACTTGAATGTCGCCAACAGGTGACTACGTAGCTACTCTTCACGATTCTTCTCTTTGCCAACAGCAGCTACGCCTTTAACTTAACTAACGCCCTCTACTTTTATAATTAAACTCGATGTTTGTTAATATGGGGTTTCTAGAAAATTCGCAAAGCCAAACAAGTCTACAGTTAAAAGGAAGTTTCGAAAATGTTATAGTTAACTCATGAAAGAATTGAGTAGCTTCATGAGTTAATTAAGTCTCAAGCCTAAATCTCTTTATTAGCCAATCAAAACTATTCTATAGAATTCTAGAAACCAAATATGTCTAAAGTTAAAAGGAAGTTTCGAAAATTCTGTAGTAAACTCATGAAAGAGTTGAGAAGCTTCATGAGTTAATTAAGTCTTAGTCCTAAATCTCTTTATTAGCCAATCAAAGTGTTTCTATAGAATTCCCAAAACCAAATAAGTCTAAAGCTAAAAGAAAATATTATAGAAAACTGACAACAAAATTGAGAAGCTTCATGAGTTAATTGAGTCCGATAACTCATGAAGAATTTGAGAAACTTTGTAAGTTAATTGAGCCTAATAATTCATGAAGAAAATAAAAAGCTTCATGAGTTAATTGAGTCTAACTCATGAAGAAATTGAGAAGCTTCATAAGTTAATTAAGTCCCACTCCTAAATCTCTTTATCAGCGAATCAAACGTTACAAAATTAATTCTGGTTGTACATTAGAACCACGGAAAATGGAAATCCACCCCAGAGAACTAGAAATCCCTAAAGAATTACATTTCAAAGATGAATGAATGTCGTGTTGTACAAATACTAGAAAATTCAATCTGACTCGTTTCGCCATTATTCGGTTATAAATACCAGCCCCGTGCTAGTCTATCCGGGGACCGCGACAAAAGCAATTACATACATATCGCAGCCGTATAAATGGACAATGGCCGAGGCATAATGAACATATTGCAACGGCATCGGTTGCTGCCTGTTCCGACACGCGATCTCTGTAACGCACGCCGCATTTATGCGGATTCGTGGACAATTCGACTGGAAACCAATCCCAGGGTACACTTTCATAATTACCCGCTGGCCAATTATGCGTAGCCATACGAAACGACATATTGGTTATCAATTCTAATATTAATTCAATAAACATTTATTTGCAACATTTATAATAATGTAGGAAATGATCAATGAACTTGTTTCATCTTTTTCTATCATCAATGCAAATGATCGAAAGCCTTTCTATAGTAACAAGAATAATCCGTTGGCGTTAAGTCAGCTCACGTACGTGTTCGGTATCAGACAAATGAGGGGCAATTTCTATGAAAAGTGATTTGGAAGCGAGGGGAATTCCCGTGTCGCAGTTTCCAATTCCGCGTGAAACGGTGGGGTAAAGAAAGGAGACGAAGAACTCTAGGGCCTGGGTACACGCGCGGAGAAACCCTCCTGTAAATAGTGACTGATGGGTTGCGAGGCTATAGGGAACCTCGTAATTCCCGTATCGAGCATTGGCTGATCGACGAACCAATGGACACCGCGACTGGCTGAATAGTGCGAAATATGGGACACAGAGGTTAGGATTCTAACCACGAGTATCACAAAAATTCTTCTCTAACAGAAAAGTCACTAGTGCGACTATTCTAACCTCTTAAACTCTGATTAATCTAATTTTTTTCGTTATTATTTAACCTAACCTAACTTAGTTTTGTTCATTTAAGATTAGTTTAGGTTAAGACTCACTTGCTGCTATTATTATGGAACAGGAGTATATTAATATAATTAAATGTTACTATTCAAAGAGCTTTTTAGTGGAGTTATAAGTCAAAGAGGGAAAAGCAATTTTAATTATTGAATCGAGGAACGAAGAGGATGTGGAGAAAGACGATGTACAAAGGATCTAGGTTAGGCTAGGTCGCGGACTGCTACAAAGAATAGAGGTGGGCAGGTCGTAGTTGGAAAAACTAAATTTAATTCAGTTTAAGAAACGATCGGCCGGGTGAATTAGCAGAGACGAGAATTAAATGAGACGATGCTCCTTAATTATTCACCGTTAGGTTAGGTCAGGATTCATTTGCTACTATTATTATAGAACAGAAATAGTACTTCTCATAAAAAAAATGCTGTATTTAATTGGATTATGTTAGGTTATAGGAATTAGGAAATTATCACCTAATATTTAAATATGTAAAGATAACAAATAATAATAATAAATAATAAGAGATGTGGAGGCATTTAACTTCAAATGGCGTTAGTGTCGATTTGAATGCTGGAACTATCTAGTTTGAAAAACGTGAAGTAGGGAGGGAGGTCGTTGAATTAATCAGCCGTTTGATCGAAATTGAATTCGCCCTGCGAAAAGCTTACACCGCAGACCAAATAACACAGGTCGGTTGGCGGCGTCGTGACGCGATCCCGTGAGTTCCATCCGGGTCCAGGAATTAGTCGGGATAAAAAGCGCGGCGTCCCATCGAGATAAAAGCGAACGCGATCAGCCGCGAAATAAAATATTCAAATGGGGTTCGCGGATCGTCTCTGACGGAGCGTGCGACATAAAATCCCCAGATCGATAAAGTAGGGATCATCGGCACAGAAATTAAAAGAACACATCCACCGAATAACTTCCACTTTCTTTCACTCTCATATTCTCAACAACAAATAAGTCCCAGGAACTCTAACCTAAAGATAATAATAAAATAGTAATAATAATAATAAACAAAATATAAAAATTAGTATAAGATAGTAAATTTTGGATTGTCAGCCATGTTTATCAAAAGTCCTAACACAGAATTCAAACCTATTTAAAAGAAATAAAAACTGAGACTCCAAAAAAAGTGGAATTCTCCAACAGAAATCTCCTTCGGTTATCTAATTAAGTTATTACCAAAAATGAAAAAAAAAAGAACCAAGTGTATATTCACCTTATTAGAAGTTCCGTTGGAAATTGAAAAAGTTTCGCGCGCAGTAAGCAACGTAGACAGTGAAAATAACGTGCAGCTGTATCGAGCTAACTTTAAATTGGTCGCCTAGCTTTCTCCACGGGCGAAAGGAGAGTCGATAGCCTGCGAATGGGAACGTGCGAGGAGATAAGAGATCGCAGCGGGTATATGTATATTCCCGCGACAATGAGGGCGCAAATGAAGAACCGTGAAAAAGACTACCGAGACAATGGGTCTCAAGATTTTTCGCCCATTCAACCGAACCGTTTCAAACGCCACCGAATTATATCGTTTGTCTTCTCATTTCCTGATTGCCTTAAGTAAATTCATTTACACGTCTCGTAATTAGGAAGCAAATATAACAGAATAAGTCAATAACTTATCCTGTATAACTCAGATATAACAGATTAAGTCAATAACTTAATTTAACTTATGTCGGAATTGCATTTTTGTTTAAAAATTGCTATACTAGTTTTGTTTAGAAAGCAAATATAACAGAATAAGTCAATAACTTATCCTATATAACTCAGATATAACAGATTAAGTCAATAACTTAATTTAACTTATATCGGAATTGCATTTTTGTTTAAAAATTGCTATACTAGTGTTGTTTAGAAAGCAAATATAACAGAATAAGTCAATAACTTAACTTATATAACTCAGATACAACAGATTGAGTCAATAACTTAATCTAACTTAAGTCTGAATTGCACTTTTATTTAAAAATTGTTACATATATATTGATTCAGCCATTTAAGGATTTATCGAAATGGAATTTGTAGCTCGATCAATGGAACTGATTGATTTTAAGAAGTAAGTGTCCTAATACTTACGTCGGGCAGTGTATATTGAAAAATTCCAGCCGCTCGCAGCGGCGGATCCATGACAGAGATTGATGCCGGGAATGCAATTTCCTCGGGAGGCTCGCGCGTTTATCCTCCGATGCACCTTTTCCGTAGCTTCATACGTCCCGACGCCGAACCCGCGCATTTGTATTAATACGATCAGGGGGGGAGCCGAACGGGTGGTGGCCGGGATTCGTCGAGAGGAAATTCTTCGGGGTTCGAGGGACGCTAAGCTCGCGGAAGTGCGCCGGCAATCCTATTATCTTCCGCCGGGTAGCGCAACCTGGATCTTCGGGTATTGATTCGCCCGACAAAAAGAGTCTCCCCGTACGAAAACACCGGAATCGAAGGGAATAAACAGTCCCGATATTGGATCGCGGCTCCTACGCGCGATCGACCAAGGAAAAAAAAAGTGATATTCATAAATATTAATTTTGATAGAACGGCAGACGTCTAGTTCCTTTTCGTACTTCACAAATCAAATGTCCTATCAATTACTGCATCAGCCCTTAAAGACTTGTAGTTGGGTTAGGTTTTTTTAGTTCTAAAAAGTGGAATTTTTGTTAGGTTAGGTTTTTTAGTCCTTAAGAGAGGAATTTTGGGTAGTTTTTGTTTTTCAGTCCTAAAGAGTGAAATTTTGATAGGGTTAGGTTTTTTAGTCCTGAAAGAGAGGAATTTTGGGTAGTTTAGGTTTTTCAGTCCTGAAGAGCAGAATTTTGATTGGCTTAGATTTTTTAGTCCTGAAAGAATTTCGGTTAAATTAAGTTTTTTTATTAGTTAACTATGAGAAAACAGTAGCATTCATTGAGGTAAATCCTAGAACATCTCCAAAGTTGATAGAATGGCTGATTTTCATTGGACATTCAATTTCAATTTCATTTCGTATTTCACGGATGAAATATCGTGTGCGTCAGCACTTAAGAAATTTTGGTCAGTTTAGATTAGGGTAGCTTATATTCCCCAGCTTTTATGGAATTTTGGTATTTATGTCATTTTCTGGATAGAAGTTTGAAGCAAGATATGAAGGAGACAAGGATTAGGTCAACTGCAATCTTGACGTAATGGCAGATTTTTATGAAACCTTCAGTTCCTATGCAAAATGGAACATCGTAAATTACTATAGTGGTCCTTAAGAAATTTTGGTATCGGTGTCATTCCTTGGAAAGGAGATTGAAGTAATCTGAGATACGCGAGGTTTAAATTTTGTTAAAGGATTTCCCCCGTCGTGTAACGAGATCCACTGATACATGAATATGGTTGTTGGTGCAAAGCCGGGGAAGATGAGTGGTTGTGAGAGATGAAAATTTACACCGTGCCACGAAACCAGCAAATTTTCTTCAACGCTCGTGCTTCCATCTTTATATCCCAACAACGTTTCACGTTATTCTTCCATGAAGTGAAACAATTTCCTTACTTCCCGCCATTTTTTAATAGAAACCATTGGCCATTCATAGAAACACGAAGTGAAACAATTTCCATACCTCCCGCCATATTTTAATAAAAACCATCGGCCATTAATAGAAACCATCGGCCATTAACAGAAACCATCGGCCATTATTAAAAACCATCGGCCATTAATAGAAATCATCAGAGGACAATTATCTTCCTATATTTTAATAAGAAGTGAGTGAAGTGAGTCACATACACCCTGGGAGGACGCCACCGGTTGAGGGATAAACAAATGGAGAAACAAAAGTATGGCGGTTGGGACAAAAGTGTGGGGAAATTCGATTTCTTGGATCGGGAGGCTCGAAACAGGGTAACTTAGCGGGTAACTCGGGCTCAATCAGACCCTTGTTAACTCCAGCTGCTGTTACTGCGGATATTGAAGTATTGATTTCGTTCCTCTCCCTGGAAAGTTTATACCGGCATTACGGATTTCATACCCCCCGTACAACCCCCTACCCCTATCTCCTTTTCGCCGTCTCTATTTCTCTTTCCGTTCACCCCCTATATCCGCCCCAGCCGAACACCACCCCCTCGCTGCGGCCCACCCTCTGCAGTAGTTATTTGCATTTCAATCGGTTGATTAAAAATCTATAATTATGCCGCCCTCGTCCGTAAGAATGGACGGGAAAAAAGTTTCGTTCCTTCCCCCCTTGTCCCAGATTGCCCCACATATTTCGTGCACATTCTTCGGCGAAACAACAATCGTCTTCATTAAATCATTAAACAGCAACTGCAATTGGGTTTTCACACTATTTTATAAAAAAGAAATCCCTATTGAATTGACTATAAAAAATAAGATAGACAAAACTATCTGGTGAATCATGTTGGCCATAGTTATAATTCTGGACAAAAAACACTATTTGAATTCTAGTTACTTTCTAATTAATACTAGTTAAGTTTTTGACCTCTAAGTCTATAATGGCACGTGGAACGAATGACGCCATTGTGTGTCATGAGATTAATGATCTAACATAATCTAACCCACTTTATTAACTTATCACCACTAACCTAACCCGACCCATTTCATTGACTAATTACTACTAACCTATCCTAACTCACTTTCTCGTGTCCCTTAATTCGGCCATTGTTGAAATTTTAAAATTGCTTTGACCACGAGGTAGCAGCACGGTCAGAAGCTTATATAAGTAATAATCTGATTTCGATCGGCCCGATAACGAAATGATTAAACTTGGAAATACATCCGGGGCGGATGATCGATTGCCGGAAACGAAAATGGCGTGGAGTAACCAGGAAGCAGCTTGCAGAAAAACTCGTTGGCCGCGCAACACTTACCCCGGAAAAGAAAATTCTCCGGACCGTTGCGTCGGTCGATGAAGACTTTTCCGATATAGACTCACAAGAGAGAGAGTGTGAGAGAGAGAGAGAGATAGGGGTTGGGTCTGGAACTTTTATCCCAGGCTAAGGACTATGAGCAAACTCCCTGATCCGAACCCACGCCTAATCACGCGGACCCGAGCTCAAGAAGTTGTTGCCGCCGATATTAACTTTGATATTGGAAGCGTTAAGAAGAAACATAGCCAATAACTTCGGGAATCGATCCTCTCAACAATTGCTAAGACATATTACAATAAGAAGAGACCGAGCGTACGTGACC
The DNA here is from genome assembly GCF_001652005.2 of Ceratina calcarata. Taxonomy (NCBI): domain Eukaryota; kingdom Metazoa; phylum Arthropoda; class Insecta; order Hymenoptera; family Apidae; genus Ceratina; species Ceratina calcarata. The sequence goes on from NW_017153236.1 coordinate 19,419, forward strand.
CTACGTGCCTGCCTACCCGATATTGAAACGCCATCTTGTACCACCGACCGTTTCCGCTCTTATTAAATAAAATATTAACCAAAAAGTCCATTCTAATATCCACAGGACCTAATCCAACCAGAAATCTCAACTTCCATCATTTTCATAAAATATTATAATATATTTATATTAATTTAGTACATTAATATTTTATATATTTTACTTCTATTTTTATATAAACCTAGTCTAATTTAAAAATGTATAAAATATTAATTTAATTGAAGAGCGGAATTTTAGTTAGGCTAGATTTTTTAGTCCTAAACAGAGGAATTTGGTTTAGGTTTGGTTCGTCAGTCCTGGAGGAATTTTGGTTAATTTGGGTTTTTTAGTCTTGAAGGAATTTTGGTTAATTTGGGTTTTTTAGTCCTGAAGGAATTCTTTTTAGGTTTGGTTTTTTGACTCTTAATAGGAATTTTGGTATTTGTCTCATTGAGTGAAATGAAGATTGAAGATATGAGAAACGAACTATGAAATTGTATGAGAACTGGTGTGATTTCTACGTGCTCACGTGATAAAACGATAGGAGCATGGGTAGATGAGTGGGAGGGGATGGGATGGAAACGTCAGGTGGAGAAGAATGTCTCGGTTGAAGGAGAGAGACTCTATCTAAACACGGCGGAGTGTCTCGTGATGAATCACCGTGGTGTCTCGGGCAAGCTAGCTAGCTGGCCTCAGCAAAGACTGTGATCCCCGTCGACGATCACTCGAATGCACTTCGAGGAGCTATCTGGCCGTGATAGCGATAACAACTTGCCGCCCCAGCGAGGCGCGAGAGAAGAGTCGCCTACGCCATTTAGTTGAAAAGCTCGAAAGCATGTGGACACACGCCACTTTTTTATCGAGCCGCGATAGACGAATCCACGTCATACAGGCCGATCCATTTAAGCCACGCCTTCATACCGCCTTACTGAAACAGCCTGTATAAAACAGAATCTCAATCCAATCCAGCATTCCACGAATTACCACTCGCCATTTTTATGTATCATTTATTTCTATGTATTTTCTTTTTACTGGCCTTACTCATTTGAGCCACGCCTTCATTTGGCTTTACTGGAACGCCCTGTACAAAACATAACCTCAATGCAATCCAGCATTCCATGAACTACCACTCGACATTTTTATGTATCGTTCATTTCTGTGTATTTTCTTTTCATTGGTCTTACTCATTTGAGCCACGCCTTCATTTGGCTTTACTGGAACGCCCTGTACAAAACATAACCTCAATGCAATCCAGCATTCCATGAACTACCACTCGACATTTTTATGTATCGTTCATTTCTGTGTATTTTCTTTTCATTGGTCTTACTCATTTGAGCCACGCCTTCATTTGGCTTTACTGGAACGCCCTGTACAAAACATAACCTCAATGCAATCCAGCATTCCATGAACTACCACTCGACATTTTTATGTATCGTTCATTTCTGTGTATTTTCTTTTCATTGGTCTTACTCATTTGAGCCACGCCTTCATTTGGCTTTACTGGAACGCCCTGTACAAAACATAACCTCAATGCAATCCAGCATTCCATGAATTATCACTCGACATTTTCACATTCATATCTATATATATTTTTCTTCAATTCTTGTATAAAATGTATAAATCGATGAGGCGAGATGACCTCAAAACGAGTTAACGAATCGAGATTTTCGTGAAATTTCTCGAGGCCGTAAGTTCGACGGTTGAAATTTGTTTACGGAAAAAAGTTGTGCCGCGGAAAGGGTTGAAAGGGGATTGATTGGAGTTTGGAAAAATTGTTGAACGTTGGCAAGTTCTCGCGTACGCTCGACAGGCGTGGAGAATAAATTCGCCGGCAATCGTAGCCGGGCGCGAGACCGCAGAAACGACGAACATAAATTGCCGGAGTATACAGAACATAGGCACGGAGGTGGGAGGACGTTGGGAGGGAGGTGGTGGCAGTCGAAAGTAAAGTTCGGAATACGGCAATTTATCGAGGGGGCGCGGGCCAACAATAGAAACCTCAAATCCTTGTGCGCGGAGCTGATAAATTAGCCAGATTATTAGGAACAAGCTGTTGCGAGTTGCTGTTTCTTGATAAACGCTCGGCTCCGGCCGCATCTTAAGCCGTGCACGTGCCTAAACGCAATCCCCTCCTCCTCCCCCGCCCTTACCGAACATCCCCTGCGTGCTACGTGGTTATGCTTTCTCATTACCAATCGCGAGATACTGGAGAAAATACGATAATGCGATGCTCAAGTGGCGGAATACGAGTACTCATTAAAATGGATGCAATTTTCGAATTAACCAACTTTTAATCTAATTTCGTAATTAGTTTTGTTAGCTTTTCTCAACATGAGTTATAATAGGAGTTTTATAATCGTTTAATAGTTTGACTTATATCAGGAATAAATTTGATGCTTTTGAAAGGTGAAGTGGAGATTAGAAATATTAGAATTGTTCCTTGTGACACCTGGTTGTAAAACTGCTAAGCTGAACGAGCAGAGACATCGTTGGGAGACTTGAGAAGTTGCGAGAATAACCGGATCTGAAACAGCTTATAGGGGCCAGTAATTCGGAGCTGACTTCTGTTTAGTAACAGTTGGCGTAACGACTTTCGGTAAGGTCCGCCGAAAATAGAGGGGTTGTCTGAAAAACGGGACGCCACGGCGGCGCTGCCGGGACCCATTGACCCAGTTACAACGCGGAACCCCGGACGGACCGGCACACGCTGCTGATCGATGCCGTTGTCGCTGTGTTTTCCGAAAATTCCTGGGATTACCGGGGGGCTCACGCCGATCGACGCGATGCATCAGCCGAAGACAATTCCGCGATCATCTCGGTCCATTTGTCCGACTCGATCGAGCCAATACGCTACCCGGCTTAATACGATCCTCCCTCCCATCTCTCCCAATTCTCTCTCCCTTTCTCTCAATCCTCTCTCTCTCTCAATTCTCTCTCTCAATCCTTTCTCTCTCAATCCTCTCTCTCAATCGTCTCTCTCTCAATCGTCTGTCTTTCAATCCTTTCTCTCAATCGTCTCTCTCTCTCAATCGTTTCTCTCTCAATCGTCTCTCTCAATCGTTTCTCTCTCAATCGTCTGTCTCACTCCTCTCTCTCAATAGTCTGTCTCATTCCTCTCTCTCAATCGTCTGTCTCTCCAATCGTCTGTCTCACTCCTCTCTCTCCCACTACTCTCTCTCTCTCAATCGTTTGTATCTCAATCGTCTCTCTCTCTTAATCCTCTCTCTCACTCCTCTCTCTCTCTCACTACTCTCTCTCTCTCAATCGTTTGTCTCTCAATCGTCTCTCTCTCTTAATCCTCTCTCTCAATCGTCTCTCTCTCTCTTAATCCTCTCTCTCAATCGTCTGTCTCACTCCTCTCTCTCTCAATCGACTGTCTCTCCAATCGTCTCTCTCTCTTAATCCTCTCTCTCAATCGTCTGTCTCACTCCTCTCTCACTCACTACTCTCTCTCTCAATCGTTTGTCTCTCTCTCACGCCTCTCTCTCTCTCAATCGTCTCTCTCACTTCCTTTTCTCTTTCTTTCACTCACTCCTCTCCCTTTCTTAAATAGTCCTATGTTATACAGGATGATTCAGTTGATTTCAAAGAACGTAGAGATCGATCTCATCGAGTATTGTTGTAAGAAAATTAATTGCAATTTGTTAACCGCAGCCCCGGTTTCTACGGTTTGATCGATTTGATTGATAACGCGAGGTGAAATGGAAAATTCCTTTGTATCCACGTATCATCGATCAACGTTCTCTCCGAACGGTGAGTTTCAGTTTTTAATAAATTACATACATACACCGGGCGCAATAAGAGACTCGTGTGAAACGGATAAAAACTGATAAGCTTTCTATTGTTCATATCGGATGAAGGATGACGTTCATCTGGTATTACATTTGTTGTTAATTATTGACGCTAGCGAGAAGCTTTCTCTATAGAAATCGTAGACACTCACGCCCTCTACAAAAAAGGTTCTATGCAGTTTTTGTTACTTTGATGCACAGGATTGTATTAATTACTATAATTTAATATGAATTACTATTATTACAATAATTATTATTATCATAAACTTGATTACTATTATTTATGTAGCAAAAATGGTTCCACCCGTTAATAAATTTAAGGTTAGGTTTAAATTATCCAATAATCGATTTAATATAAAATAAATTATATAGGAATGTTTAATGTTTAATCCTGACGGAAGTACATTGTCCATGCATATCAGCTACGCTGATAAGAGACTGCGTAAAACGACTGAAAAGAATCGAGAAGAATTGCGGAGGGAAGGAAAGTTTCATCGGGGGCGACGATAACCGGAAAAAAGGAACGTCACGTAGACGGCACCTGACTACCGGGTGAACATATCTGGAGCGCTATCGTTGCCCTCCTCCTCTAGGAGTCGTTTCCACCCCATCGAGATCACGAGGAAAGTACGACGCTAGTCGGCTAATTCCACTCCCCTCTGCCACCCACAACCAACCCCCCGCCCCCTCTGTCCGGTCTGCAAAGTATCTTGCTACGTGACATCGTCTTCTGCAGGTTCGAACGCCTCCCTGGACTCGGCCCAAAGCGTACCGAAACCCGTTCCCAACCTCTCCTATCCTCCTCCTCCTCCTTCCCCCCTCCACCGTTCTCACATACGTGCGACCATGCAATTGCCCGACCAATTCCTTTTTAGGTACTACAGTGTTATATACTGTCATTACGTTTTATGACGCAGGCTATTTTGTCTAGGCTTCCTTTCTCATTGGTTGCTGGGTTAATCTAACATTTCTGTTTAATAGCAATGGAGTTTATGTGGGAGGCTACAATTATAATTGCTTTCATTTTTACTGTAAACTAATTGCTGTTATATTGCTTAGTTCATCTGGTACTTTTCTTAATGTGATAGAAATATTTGGATTGGATTGTAATAATAGTGGTTTTCGTTTTTGGTGGAGACAAGTTGCTGGTACATTGTTTAGTTAATTCAGCAATTTTATTTAACATGAGAGAAGTTTATGTGTCAGATTGCAATTATTGCAAATGTAATTGCTTTCGTCTTTGATGGAGATCAGTTGCTGATACATTGCTTAGTTAATTCAGCAATTTTATCTAATATGAGAGAAGCTTATGTGTCAGATTGCAATTATTGCAATTGTAATTGTTTTCGTCTTTGATGGAGACCAGTTGCTGATACATTGCTTAGTTAATTCAGCAATTTTATCTAACGTGAGAGAAGTTTATGTGTTATACTGCAATTATAATTGCTTTCGTCTTTGATGGAGACCAGTTGCTGCTACATTACTTAGTTCATTTGCTATTTTTCTTAATGTGATAGAAATATTTGGGTTGGATTGCAATAATAATTGCTTTCGTTTTTGGTGGAGACCAGTTGCTGATACATTGCTTACTTAATTCAGCAATTTTATCTAACATGAGAGAAGATTATGTGTCAGATTGAAATTATTGCAATTGCAATTGCTTTCGTCTTTCGTTTCTCGTCGGTTTGGTTATTAGTTGCTGACACATTGCTGGAAATTCTATAATCTGATTGAGGGATATCTTTAAGGAATATTGACCACAGCTTTGATTTCAGATTTCATATGAAATAGAGAAATTGCATTTTAAAATAGGACAAGAAACAATTGAAGTAAAATAAATGGTTTATATAGTGCTAATCAAAAATTGCTGGAGATTCCATAATCTGACTGAAGGATAGTTTTAATGAATGTTGATTACAGCTCGCAGCTGTCCTAAATAAAGTTCGTTATCGTCGCCGTTCTTCTGTAATATGAATGCCAATGTGAAAACGTAGACGGCTATCCTCTCAGTAACGATGTTACCCGAGTTCAGAGAGAGAGAGAGAGAGAGAGAGAGGGAGAGAGAGACAGGGGTTTATTCTCACCGGGTATACGCAGTGGCCGAGGTAACTCGGCATCGTGGAAGCTCCTCCCGGTGTTTTATAAGCCTGATGAATGTGGATTAGACTTCTCAGGAGTCCCTCCGCCCACCACGTGCTTATCTTCCCGCTACCCCCCCTGTTTTCCGTCGTTACCCTTCGCTGCCTGTTATTCCTATCCCCCCTGTTACGATCATTTTCTTCCTCCTCCTCTTCTTCTTCCTCTTCTTCTTTCTCGTTCAGGAATTATGCAGATCTGACGTCCTCGCTAAGGTTTTCTTCCCTCGGCGAAGCTAATTTTTCTGTTAGCCACCCTTCGAAGATAAATGTTGACACGACGTTTCAACAATCGATCGATTCCTGTTTGAATACCTGAGAAGAGTCTAGGGAATTCAGTAGAATTACTAATATTCCTCGTTTCCCTGGGTTTAAGTACTGCAAAATTATTAATATTGGTTCTCGTATTTTCCTAATGGTAGGAAGAAGCACATCTTGATTGCTAAGTTTTATTTTTTTTTTATACCTAATCAATTAATAACTATTTCTAACTAGTAATTTTATCAGTTTAATATTTAAACTCAAATAGTTGAATTTCTATAAGAATTGTATAAATGCTTCTATCTAGTAATAAATACTTCTATCCAGTAATAAATTCTATCTAGTAACAAATGCTGCTATCTAGTAATAAATGCTTCTATGTAGTAATAAATGCTACTATCTAGTAATAAATGCTACTATCTAGTAACTAGTAAGTGTTGCCAATTTCAATTATATTCTTTTGCCACTGGCATAATCAATTACTCATTAATTCTGATTAATCATTTGATCATTTAGACTGTAATCATGAAATCCCTATAAAAGTTGAATAAACGCTTCTGTGTGGAAGTAAAGCTCGTTAGAAAATCGTGTTGCACTCGACCTTCGGCCTCGAGGAGTCGAGGAAGATTTGGTGAGATCCTGGAACGGTGAAAAAGGCGCAGTTTTTCGAGTGCGCCCCGATCGCAATGTAATTAGCGGGAGATGGTTCCGGGTGTTCCCGCCGGGTGTTCTAATCTCTCCAGGAAATAACGAGGGCCAGAGCCGGTATCCGGTCGGATGAAAAATGCTCCTTGAAACGCGGGGCGACCGGGCGCGGCCGTCTCTCGAGCCAGAAGACAGATGTCAAGCCGTTACGTGAGGTCCCGCTAACTACGTAATTACATCATTCCCGGTTCGCTGGACCACCTCCCTCCATCTCTCTGTTCTCTCTCTCTCTCTCTCTCTCTCTCTCTGTCTCTCTTTCTCTCTCTTGGTCGCTCGGTTTTATCTCCGAAATTACCAAATATTCCACGCGAAAACGCTGACGCGCTCTTTCGTTACAAAATGTGTTTTTCAGACGTTTGTCACGTGCATCCTGTCGACCATTTTGTTCCGGGGAAATGACATGGCGATTCGAAAATTCACTACTTACCAATTCAACATTTTTTCACATAAAATTAGTTAAAATAGTATTAATAGACAATTTATTGTAATATCTGTTAGGAGGTTTTATGGATTTCAGGATTTTATGGAATTCAGGATTTGTTCTAGAATTTATTCTGTGATTCACTAGCAGATTTCTTGATTTAGTAATTTTATTTAAAGCTATTTATGATTCACTGTAAGATTCATTACATGATTACTTAATATACATAATTTATTACATCTCTGTCATTATAATATGATTCTCAATCAGAAATCATTATATGATTTTCAGTTAGAAGTCATTATGTGATTCTTTGTCAGAAGTCATCACATGATTCTCTGTCAGAAGTCATTATATGATTTTCAGTCAGAAATCATTATGTGATCCTCAGTCAGCAATCATTGTATGATTCTCAGAGGGAAATCATTATGTCATTCTCAGTGTGAAGTCATTATATGATTCTTTATCAGAAATCATTATATGATTCTCAATCGGAAGTCATTATATGATTCCGCATCAGATTTGTTTGTTGAATAATTTCATTAAAACAAATCATGGTCCACTGTGAGATTCATTACACGATTATTCACTATGCAATTCATCAGATGACTCTGTACCCTAGGAACAAGTGAACAGAGATGTACAATCAAGTTAATTGCGTTTGCGTGTAGCGTCGTTTTTACGTGTCGACGGGTACGTCTTAATGTCCTGTAAAATCGGACGGAATTCAATGACTGAAGAAGGGTTGGTCCGGAGTTGGGGTGGGTAGGGTGGGGAGTGAGTTCGGTGGAAGGCTAGGATTAAGCTCGGCCAGAAAACTGGCGACACGAGCTGCGAACAACGCGACGTATCCTTGCAGCCAACGGTTGCTCCCGCGGGGACACGGAATTGCTTTCCCACGTGTACTCGTTTGGCCGTGGGACTACCGGCGATTTATCTTCCGCCGGGCAACGAGCTACCTCCGTTAATACAACGGATAACTGCGCTCGTTATTTGCATTCTTACCCGTTTTGTTCGGCCACGGTTCTTGCTGCAGGAATTATCTTGTCCCCCGCGCCGAAGCAACCGCCAGTGTCTGTCTTAAATCTTCTACTATTCCTTTCGATTTATCAAATCTTCATCTTTGACTTAATAAAGATTGCTGACTATTATGACTTACTATTTAACTTAATTAAAATAATGGACTCAATAAAAATTGCTACAGGGAATATAATAAATTGACTCAATAAAAATTGCTGGGAATTATGACTTACTATTCAATTTAATTACAATGATTGACTTAATAAAAATTGCTGACTATTATGACTTACTATCCAATTTAATTAAAATAATTGACTCAGTAAAAATTGCTGACAGGGAATCTATAGTAACTAATAGAGTAATTGCTGAGTAAGGCAGAGTAATTCTTGGATTTTTCTACGACGTATCCAAATTTCGACTCGCTGGAACATTTTTCTATAATGTCAAACTTCATCCAAAAATTATTGAAAATTCAAGCAAAAACAGAATTACGAAGGAATTGCCTCTGGATTTGCGTTTTGTTTTTGTTGTCAGTAAGAACAATAAATTAGTTTAGTAATAAGTTTGAATCCCCGACGGCGTCCTCTGGCGGTCGGGAATAGCTAACTGGAGCGTCCCGTGGCTATTGTCGACGAACCATCGACGCGACGCGACGCCCCGATATTCTCTACACGCGAACCTATTGGAGCAATTAAACCGGTGGATAGACAGGGGGTAGTTGTGATGTCACGGCGTAACGGCGGCCATTAAGATAACATGCCCGAGGGTGATTAGCTTGCCTAATTACTGCGAGACGTCGTGCCGCGACTACATTCTACGCTATCGGTCTCCTCCTCCGCCCTCCAAACCTCCCCCTCCTCTTCCCCTCAAGGCCTTGTCTCGCGAATCTTCACGGCACACCTGTCGCTCGCTCTTCTCCGGGCATCTCGTCACCCAGATAACGCACACAATGCACGTTCTGACCAACCAAGATTATTTTACATTTTAATCGTAATGACAATTAAATTTATTTAACATAAACGTAAATCGACAATTGTTAAAAAAAATAATATTTAATATTTTTGGAAAGATCGTGAAACTTTTTGAAGAATTTTGTGAATTGATCGAGTTACCTCGAATCTGGGATACAGGACGTAATGAATATTCGACGGGACGTGTGTTATTAGCGTTTTCGAATCGAAAATAGGACGGGACAGGACTTTTGTAGTCAGTGGAAATATGGGAAAACCGTTTGGTGGCCCAGTTGACTCCTGCCCCAGTTCTCGAGAGGAAAAACTACAACTACATCCTGACAAAAGTTCCAAAACCGAATCTCTGTTCTCGACAATCCATGTTATACCAGAGAAACCATTTGTAAAACGAAAATAAATGTTTATATACTATATAAATATATAAGGATGTATACTATACTGTTTTATATATTTATATATTATTATTCTGGTTTATATATTTATATATAATTATACTATTTTACATATTCATATATTATATTAAACAATATTTTCCTTAGCGAAAAAGTTGTCCGAGGCGTAGCTGAGTTATTAACAAAAAACCGCGACCAATCAGAGCGCTCGGTTGGCGCGATCTGCCAATCAGGAGCGTTGGCTCGGAATCCGGACGCTGGGGCTATGAACAATTGTCGTATGATTGATATCTCGTTTAATAATATTTGAACATTTACAAACGTAGCCTGAGCAGTCTAGGTGAATATTAATAGAGAAGATAAGAGGAAGGATCGAGACAAATCTGAAACGTTAAAGTTCGGTGCGTGATCGGAATGAATATTAATGTGAAAAGAATAGAAAATGCCGTAAGCGTGGACTGATTTGAATCGAGCTAACCAGTGACCGGAGCCCGGGGCTTCAGGAATATAAATTCACCCGTAGTAGGTGAATATGGAAAATGCTTCCTATCGATACTCACTCGCCCTATACGAAATTCGTTGCTAACATCTGGGCTATCGATCCTCCATCGTTGACCGAACAGCTGTCATTCCTTAAATTATGTTTCCCCCGACGTTCGACATATTTCATTGATTCAAATCGAAACGCAACAGTTAGAAGTTTTCACAGGAATAATAAAAAGAAAAGTACAGGTTATGTATACGTACTCTTAAATCAAATTCATTTCTCAGAGTATTACATATTTTTTTACATACATCGCCAGTGTCGTATTTTTGAAAACGAGATTTTTGAAAATGTACTCAAACGTGTTCCAATTTAAATTGCCACCCTAAGGGCGATTCCCTGAAAATGGACCATCTGAAATGTATAGAATACCGAATGGCAATTCAAAAACAAGTGGCTGACCCACTTGTCTCCTTGGGAAATGTGCGTGCCAGGCAAAAATATGCTGACTCTTCTTCCCAACCAGAGGCCATCCCAGCATAGATCAAGTTCCCCTAAAAATAAATTGAAATAAAATTATAATTGCAATCTTATTAAAAAAAAATCGTAAAAAAATTCAATTTTAATAAAATTGTTATTCAATTATTATTAAAAAAATTAAAATTGGGGTTGTTGTATCGATCAACGTATTAAATTAATTCTAATAAGTGTTTGAAGAATTACTGTAGGGATCATAAGTCGAGCGGTGGTATCAATCACCGTAATGAAACATCGCGCCACCTGGTGGTAGAGAAATGTAAGTGTATCCGAAGTAGACACGGCGGAAGGAGCGTTAGATTATAATGGAGGGTAGGTATAATGAGTTTTCTTCCGTGGCATTGTTTTGCCCCGAGTAAATTCGTCGGTGACTCGGTGTTTGTGCGTGTTCCCTCTCACGAGGCTTGGCTAAACGAAGGACGAAAAACGCGGAATTGCTAGTGGAGTAGTATCAACAGTAGCCGCGCGCGACGCCACTGGAAAACGAGAAAAGCTCGGGCTCGAGCCATGCCAGGCTTTATACCTAATGAGTAACGCGGGTAATGACCATTATTTTTAAATCTCATTAACGCCTTCATGAGTACATTATTCATCCTGACTGAGCAAACACACATGGGAATAGTTCCTCTTGAAATTCTGTCATTTCACTTCTTTAGTCGTCCTCTTCTATTGCTGATCTAGGCCAGTCTCTTTTCACATTTTGTCATTGGTGGCAGGATTCATGATTCATTTCATGGTTGGTGCAGTGCTCCATATAATGATTCATGCTGAAATTCATTCTTATAGACTTTTATTACTATTAAAAAAGTACTTGTAATCGATAAT